>NW_020175393.1:3297003-3382630 GCF_003031525.2 Neophocaena asiaeorientalis asiaeorientalis | reverse complement strand
CCCCGCCCCCCGCCGCGCTTTCTCTCTCGGAGGCGAGGCCGGTCGCGCCCGCTGGTCCTCACCCGGCTTTTGTTTCCCTCCCGGGGGAACAGGTCACGGCTCCCGTCCGCGGCCCCCGACTCGCCCGAGGCCCGGCGCCCGTGACCGCGGCAGCCCGGAGCAGACGGCGGGACCGGCGGAGAGCCGGCAGGCGCGTGAACAGCAGCTGCCGCGGGCGGGAGAGAAACTTCGCTTTCCGGGGCCCGGGCGGCGGGAGAAGTGGAGCCGGGGTGAGCCGTGCACCGGGACGCCGTGGGCGCGATGGAGCCGTGCTCACCTGGCGGGCCAGCCGAGAGTGAGGATAACGGAGCGTCCCGTCGCCGCCGTCCTGGCTTTCGGTTTGCGCTCCCCGGGCGGTGGGTGTGGATGCGCGTTCACCGTCTTCACCAGCCGCCCAGGGACCAGTGACTGGGAACAGCATCCCCGCTCTCGGCCGCTCGTAGAGGGTGCGGGTGCGGCGGCGTTCTAACAGGTGATAATCCTAGTGCCAGGTGAAAGCCAGTGAAAAGTTGTTTCAGAGCTCAGTATTCAGTTCACTCTGGGACGTTATAACGCCTTCTCCCTTAATGATTTCTAAAAAGGTGTGCTGGCCGCAGTATAGTAGTCAAAACTAGTATTGATTGGGGAAAAAAAAAGGTGGGGGGCGGGTGTTGTCAGCGTGTAGATTGCCTTCTTTCCATTGACTTGCCGGGAGGAGCATCTTTGTAAAAATCGGTTTTTGCAGTGGTGGCGAAAGCATGCATAGTAAGGTACAGGTTGTAAATGGAGAATGCAGAACTCTAGATATCCTTCACTGTGGTTCAGGGTAGCGTGTACAACGTTTGGCCGCCATTCAGTAAATTCTTCATGAAGCAGTTTGAGCTCGTGGTTTTGGATTTACTTTACAGGAGTGGAATAAGGCTTAGCGTTGAATGGGAGCTTTCTTTGCCTCTCTGAGGGCTCACAGGAGTGTTTATTTTCGTTGTCTTACTGTTTTGTTAGATTTTAGACAAGGGAAAAGTTAAGGCATATTTTGGTTCAGTATTTTGAGTAGTCTGTGGGAATTCTCCCGCACCACACCCCCCGCCCCGCATAAGAGTTTTTTTTTTTTCCCCAAGGATACAGTTGAAAAACTTCTTATTCTTGCGGGAAATTTTTATTTGTTATACGTTTCACTTATTTTCTGTTTCTCTCTCTCCCATCTGACCTCACTTAACAATACAGTTATGGCCCTGACCAATTTAGGGCATCTATAGAAAAAAAAGTTTTTAAATAATGTATAATTACTTTAAAATATATTATGAAGGTTATTAATAACATTCATTTGTGAGGAGCAGTTGATTTAGATTACTCAGTTATTTTCTTCTAATATGTCTTTTTTATATCTATGCTGGGTATGATGTGTACTTAAGAGATGTAAGTTTAACTTCGTAAGGACAGTTATTTTAATTATGGTACTTTATTAGTGTTTCATTGAATAGTAATTTTAGTTACTTACGTAGCTAATTAGTAACACCTTTTAAAGGTGAACTCTTTAACCAGTAGTCTAGTTGTGACTACTTGGGATTTAAAAAAAATCAAAGATGGACTTTATAAAATGTTTTATTTCTCTAAAACAACAGGCTTATATGCTGTGAGGTCTTTGTCTTTACAATATTTAACAAAACAAGTGTGTTTCTGAATCTTCAATTTTTTTAGTGATGGGAATTTTGGGTGAATTTCTTTTTTAAAAACATGATTTTAGCCAGTTCAACATGAACATTTTAAAATATTGGATTAGGCAACTAGTGAAATCTTCAATTTTCCGTTTATCCTTGGATTGGAAAAGGATACATATTTTAGGTTGTTTTGTTTCCTAAAGGCTTCTTACCTTAGAACCAGTCTAGAGAAGGAAGAGCATCCTCTTTCTCTAGCTGTAGAAGAAGTTATTACTGTTGAAAGCTGAGTTGGCTTTTTGATGTTTAGTGAAGGTAGATTGTTTGAACAGTGACTCGTGCAGAGTGGGTTTTATTATGTATAAGTAGTTCTAAGGAATCTTATGAGACTGGGGTTATGGGTGATGTATATAATTGTCCTTTAAAGTGTATAGGAATATATTAGTTTAACTACTATGTGTAATTAGAAATTTTATAGTCATTATCCTATAATGATGCTTAAATATACCACATATCATAAATTAAAGCTATATTCCTTAGTTTTATTTACGTAAAGCAAATTTGGGGAACTTTAACTATGGAAGTGCCCTTTAATTAAAAGACTATTTTCAAATTCAGTTTTTACATATTTTAATTACTGATTGTTGTCCACTTTAACTTGCGGTAGACCATATCATAAAATTATCAACCACATTACAGCTTCAAAATTAAGCATAAGTTGAATTCTTGCATGTACACAATAAATGTTGGGAGTGTTTTTAAGTCACTGACCCTCAGGTGTGGCTCCTTTTTAGTTTGGGGGTGGGCAAATATTTTTGAATGAATAAAGCTACAAAAGAACAGGGACACATTAAACCAGCTAAATTTGAGGGTAGATCACATGATACTGTTAGACATTAATACTGCTTTATTTAACAGTAGTATGCATGCTGTATCTGTCATTAAGAATATTTTCTGTAGGCCTTTAATATAATTTCCCACAATTCCTAACAAAGAATCTATATTGTATATATTTTGGCACACTAAATTCTGTAATTATTTTATGCTGAACAATTAAATATTTTATACATTTTATAATTCTGAGACTGTGTGAACTTTCTAACCTAGCTGATTAGTAATTAGATTTTGTTTTACATTCTGAATTTTTTTACAGAGCATTTTTAACTTCTGACATTATGTCCCCAAAAGTGTAAGGAAAATTAAATCTACACTCACCAGAGATTAGGTGGACGTTGGTACGTAAATCACGTAACTATTGATTTAAAAACAGTAGCCACGGGACTTACCTTGGTGGTGCAGTGGTTAAGAATCTGCCTTAAAAAAAAAAGAATCTGCCTGCCAATGCAGGGCACACGGGTTCGAGCCCTGGTCCGGGAATATCCCACATGCTGGGGAGCAACTATGCCTGTGCGCCACAACTACTGAGCTGCACTCTAGAGCCCACGAGCCACAACTACTGAAGCCCGCACACCTAGAGCCCGTGCTTCACAACAAGAGAAGCCACCGCAGTGAGAAGCCCGCACACCGCAGCTAGAGAGAGCCCACGCCCAGCAACGAAGACCCAACGCAGCCAAAAATAAATAAATTTATTAAAAAAATATATATATATATGGTACATTTGAATTGTATGGTCTTGAAATTGTTCATTGTTTGGAAGGAAGAATAAAAGATGGAGAAAAAATCAAAGGCTAGAAGAGGTTTTTTTTTCCCTTTTGTAGTTGCAAACCCTTCCTGAAGCAGATGATGGTAAATTTCTGGAACCGTTTGTAGTGTTCAGCCTCAGTCTTGGCAATTTATGTATGATGTTAAATAAGGAGCCATTCCTAGTCCCCTGAAAATGATCATCTGATTATCAAAAACAGGGCTGGAAATTTCAAATTGATCTCATCAAAAATCAGATTTGTGTGTATGTTTCTCAGTGTTCTATCTCTGGAAATTAAAGATCCTCCTCTACTGTCTGCCGAAAATTACACACAGAATTTGAAGGTTAGAATGTCTCTATCACAGACTTAATGCTCTAGTAAGATACTTTTTGGAACAGAAAACATCCTAGCCTTTTTCAGAATATACAGTGTTCTGAATGAGGATGAAATGGTCTTTACCCATGTTAAACATTAGCCAATGGAATTATTTCCATGTTTTTAACTTTTTAAAAAAGCAAGACAGTAAAATAGAATATTGACAGATTTTGGATTTGGCCCCTAGCATAAAAAATTATTACATGGTGGATGGTAATATTTAATGTTTTGAAATTCTAGTTTTTTTTGAAATTCTAGTTTGAGAAGGGGATTTGTTATGAGAAGAAGGGTATTTCATTGAAGCAAAACGGTAATTTACATGGAAAGAAATTTCTTTTGAATTAGTCTTAGGTTAAAACATAATACTTATTAAGAAAAATTGAAATGTCATCTTTCCTATCTTAAATTTACTTGCACTATGAACTTTATATGGTCTTTTTTTAAAAAATGAATTTATTTATTTATTTTTGTCTGAGCTGGGTCTTTGTTGCTGCGCGCGGGCTTTCTTTAGTTGCGGCGAGCCGGGGCTACTCTTCATTGCGGCACGCCAAGGGCTTCTCATTGCTGTGGCTTCTCTTGTTGCAGAGCACAGGCTCTAGGCACCACGGGCTTCAGTAGTTGTGGCTCGCAGGCTCTTAAGCATAGGCTCAGTAGTTGTGGCGCACGGGCTTAGTTGCTCCGTGGCATGTGGGATCTTCCTGGACCAGGGCTCGAACCCATGTCCCTGGCATTGGCAGGTGGATTCTTAACCACTGTGCCACCAGGGAAGCCCTATAAGGTCTTTTAAAATATCTTTGTTGGTCCTAGGTGGACCTCTCAGAATCCATTTGTAGAGAGACACACACACATATATATACACAAACACATAAATATATACACACAGGTAGATAAAGTATCTATGCTATATATATTTGCATTATATATGTAACTGTATGTTTGCTATATGTATATATATAAATCAATCCATCTGTCTATACTGTGTGACTTCACAGGCTTATTTGTATGTGAAACCTTTTTTTTAAAAATGAAATCGTGCTACACCAAGAGGAATAAAGTACATGTACACAGAAAGACTGATAAAAATGTTCATAGCAGCTTTTTCACAATAGTAATGAACTAATGGTTCATACAGTGACATAGATGAATCTCAGAAATATTATTCAGAGCAAGAGAAGCCAAACACAAGTATGTACTATAAGATGCCATTTATAAAAAATACAGGAACAGGCCAAATTTAGGTATGGTGATAGAAATCAGAACAATGGTTTTTGGGTAAGGGCTGTGGATGACTGGAAAGGGGCAAAAAGGAACTTTTTAGGGTAATGGAAATATTCTATAACTTGATTTGGGAATCAAGCTATGGAATTCAAGTGTACACCTTTGGGGTAAGTTTTCATTTTCATGTAATTTTTAACTTACAGAACAGCTGCAAGACCAGTACGAGGAACTTCCAGATTCACCAACTGTTGGTGTATACATTTGTTCACATTTACCCAGCTGAATACTTAAGATCCGTGCATTTTATGGTATGTAACTTTTACTTTCATAAGGAAAAAAAACTATAAAAATTTGTTGAAGATGAGGAGAATGACCCTGTTATCTGAAAAAAGTGAAATACCTCAATTTGAAATTAAGCAGTGCTTTAATAATGATGTAGGAGAAGAGAATTACTGACAGTCTTTTGTCTCTACATATATGTATCTATGCTGCTTCTCTTTGAAGTTTCATGGCAACATATTTCTGTTAGAAGAGACAAGATCCTGAAAATAATTCAAGGCAAACTGCCAGCCAGGAAACTGTGCTTTATTTTGTTATCCTGTGTAAGTCACCTAGGGAATGAGACTGATACCTAGCGATAGCTTCCTGGGAATTGATAATTCCTGTTAAGAGAGTTGCACACCAGTGTGCTAGGTTTTGCACAAACGTGCAGTCTTTACTGTCCTGGAACTCACCAGACAAAGAAGAGGCAAACAAAGCTGGTTGTCATTTGTGGGTGGTATTTATAGTAGGGGGAAGGATTGGTGCTTGTAAACCATATAAACTAATCTTGATCGTAGGTTAAGTGGTAAATCTAAGGTGGTGAATTTGACGCTCACTGTTAGTTTAAACTGTAATTTAAATAGGTTTAATTTAAAGCAAGTCACTCTACAGCAGCCCTAAAACTATGTCAGTTGTTTAAAACGTTCAGCTTTTTTTCTCGACTTACTATTTTATATAATCTTAAATATGTGTTCTTCACAATTTAGGATTGGGCATTATTTATGGATATTCATTTTTTAATCAGTTTTTTGCATCCACATAAGAAATTTGTTTATTTGGTTATTTACTAGAGTGGAATATGATTTGAAGTAACAGAATGACTAGCCAGCAGTTTCAGCAAATTAATCATTGATAACTGGGGATGAACATTTATGTTGCCTTTACTAACAAAAACCATACATTTATATGGTCTATATATTTTTCTTTAACAAATATAAGTTCTTTGAAGAGAAAAATGACAAATGTCCAACTCATCCAACATGGATAAAAGGAGGACTTTCTCCATTTAATGAACATATTCATTTTCCTTTGAAATGACAGGGCCTTATCTCCCTTTCATACACAGTAAATTTCATTGGTCTATTGAGCATGAATAAAACATTATTTGAAAAGTTTTTAGAATTTTGTTTTGAGTTGTCAAACCCTAACTGCAGATAGAACTTTAAAAATATCTGTAGGTAGCCTTTTTTTTTTAGACTTTTTTATTATAAAAGTTTTAAACATATCCAGAACTGGAGAGAATAATAATGAACCTCCATATACCCATTCTTCAGATTTATTAATTATCAACATTTTGGTTAGTGTGCTTTTAAAAATTGATACATTCTCACAAATATTGTAAAATAGTAGTGGTATTAGTGTACCAGTTTTTTCTCTCAATTTTTTTCAGAAGTTTCGTTGTAAATAGAGAAATCTGAAAAGCAGTGTGTTTTATTTAACTCAGAGACTTAACTTTGGACAATCAGTAATTATGAAACTATTTTTATTCTAAGTTCCTTTCTGTCAGTTCATAGCCTGGAAAAGAAAGATTAATTTTTTAGCCTTTTATTTATAATAAATTAGTCCAAATATTCTAATCTATAGAATAAGGTAGTACTGTTCATCTGGTAAGTTAGATTATCTTAAAAGTGTAGTGTCTGAGGAATGCTGTTGTCTAAATGTTTTGCTGTTACTTTCTCTTTCTCTAAAAACTCAGTCATTGCTGTGCTTTTTTAGGCTCCAAATGTATATCTTATGTCTAAACTCCAGGCCTTGCAAAACTGAGGCCCAAATTTTCACTTATGTCTTGAAACTAAATATGTTTAAATACCATCTCTGTAGCAACTGCACACCAACACCCCCTCTCTCCACCCCCAGTCAAAACGCTTCTCTTCCTGACTTTCCTCTTTAGCTGTTTGTGACACCATTATTCTTACTGGTCATTTTTTACTCTTCCTTTGCTTCTTAAGCTCAGTGAGCCACTAAATCACTTTGTTTTTAAATGTCTTTTTATCTTTTCGTCCTTTTTCATTTCCACTCCAGTTGTCCTAATTTGGGTAACATGTTAGCAGGAAGTTATCCCTAATCTGTAATGAACTTCATACATATCAAAATTAAGATATGTTCCTAAAGTAAAATAGGGCATTTTCTTCCCTTTCAGAGAAGGCTTCAGTCAGTCTTATAAGCAAACACATAATTTTTAAGGGCTAGGAAATCATTATATTTAAACCAGGGTGATAGAGACGATTTCCAAATCACTCAGCTCTAATAACCTCGTGAACGATGGCCAGCCGGGCCCACAGTTTATCAAGGGATATAGGCAGCAAACTTTCTTGGACCACAGAAATAGCCCAGAATGAGTTCCTTCCAGCAGAATATCTGCAGGTGCTTTGCAGTGGGGGAAATACTGAGTGTATATAACAAACTTTCAGGACTTCTTGTGTTTTTATGGTAAAAATGAAGATCTGTGGGTTTACCCAAAAACCCTTCTATTCCTTGTGGCATATTTCCTGACCAAGATAGTTCTTATCAAAAAGCCATTGTGCTGAAAGTGACATGATACTCTTACCTCATTACTTTCCCTTCTTTTTACAGGCTCCTAGAATTGACGGTTGTCAGAAAGATAGGAACCTGAGGTTAGTTGGAAAGATATAAAATAGAAATGGGAAAATAAGTGATATCCATTCTGCTTCCCACTAGCAGTTGTCCACCCTCCAGTGGTCTTGGGCCTGAGTCCTTTACAGATGGATTGTAGCTTATCAGCTTGGCTTGCTTTTGGTCAGCTTATGGAGCTCTTTCTTCTTTCCGCTCTTCTGGGAAATGTTTGAATTTCTTCCTTGTAGAAATCAAGACCCAATTTAAGATTACTGACTTTGGGGATAAGAGAATAAAATTTGATATTGTTTTAGATAATCCAGAATACCTGATTATTTTCTTCTATGAGAAGTAGGAATAATATGGGGATTCTGAGATGCTTCTGCAGAAATTAATTTAATAGTTATTACGAGTGGAAAATGGAAGAGAAAATTACACCGTTTCTAGGAAGCCTAGTATAGTAGGCATAGACAGGGATGAGATTCAGGAGTGTTGCTACATGATCTTACATGATCTACTTAACCTTACCGAGCCTTATATTAATTGTAAAATGAATGGGTTGGATTAGATAGTGTTTTAAGGTCTTTTTGCAGCTCTGAAATTCTAAAATGAGTGGTTTTTCAGGGGAAAAACTCCTGATTTATATACTGTTCCTGGTTAATGATTTTTTCAGTAATTGTTTCACCTACGTATTTTTCTGTTTCCGTTAGAAGTTAGGAAAATAAATAATTAAAGGAGTCAGCATTTGCAAAATGAATTAGATTTTAGTGTTTTCATCTATCTACATCTCTCTACTGGATTTATTCTGGACTCATTTTCACCTTCTATTTGTGTCCACTTTCCTGCTTTTCTTGCTTTTTCTTTGCTATACAGTGTGACTTTCATCTCCCTCTTTTTGCTGCTTCTCCTTGCTACTGGTTTTTTCTAGCTGTCCATTGCCCATATTTCATTATGGACATGGAATTCGCCAAATAGACCCTTGAGTCTGAGCTACTGATAAATTTAGACATCCTAATAGTTGTCAGGATTAGTGGGATCCTTCTACTCGATAATACAGAAACTAGAGAGATTAGTCCTAGGGTAGAGGGAGTGGGGGAAGCCTGAAGGGAGAAGGAAGGGGATGGAAGAGTTTCCAAGGATTATTTAGATATTTTGATTTAAAATATAAGTTAAAATCTTCCTTAAGTTTTGATGATGGTGGCTCTGCCTGTGATATCAAAGTTTGGTCCTGAAGTCTTAGTGCACTGTGAGTTTCATCAGGGCAGCAGCTGTGCCTCTAATTCTGAATCCTTGGTGTTCAGCATAGTGCTGCAGAGTAAGCGAAAGTTGAACTGAGTTGTTGTTAGGACTGCTTCTTTCTTCAGGGTGTTCTGTGGTTGGCTGGAGATTAAGATTCTGGTTAGACCCTTAAGTAAGACTGTCACCACCACTTTGTGATATGGGACAAGATATGTAGCTTCTCTCTAAGCTCAGTTGCCTCATCTATAATAATAGGAGGTGCAGGCAGTATTAATACCTACCTAAGGGTTGTGAGGAATAAATGAGACAATACAAATAAAGTCCTTAGCCCAGAACCTGGCATATGTCTTCAATAAATATTAAATGCTATTATAGTTTCATTAATAAGCACTTTTGTATTCCAGATAATAAGTTCTGTTAGGTTCTAAGTAGCGTTGTTACAGAATAAGACAAGATCCTGTCCTTAGAAAAGATAGAACATGTGCACAAAAGATAAATAACAACCTAGGTCTTGTGGTAAGTGACAAAGGAGTGGTTTACTTAAGGTCTCAAGAGGCAGGAATAATTGCTAAGCAGGTGAGAACTTCAGGAAGGTGACAGAGCTCCACCTAAGCCTTGTAGGACTAGTTAGCAAGTTAGGAGGACAGGCTCCTTGGAGCCAGTTTGCCTGTGTTGGAATCCTGACTCTGCTACTGTGTAATCTTTAGCAAGTTACTTGACCTTCTTCCTAGGATTGTTGAGAGAATTAAATGAGTTTATACATGTCAAGTGCTTAGAATGGTGCCTCAAACATGGTTAGAGCATGATAAATTGTTATTATAAATTGGAGAAGGGAGAAAGCATTTGACAGAACACTGAGTGACAGTGAAGGGGAGATTTCATAGGTTTGTCTGAAATGATAAAGCCAAATGGACTGGAGGGAATAACCTGTTGGAAAATAGTGAGTGATTATGTTAGGGCAGAATTATGAATGATTAAGCCAGGGAGTATGGCATCTTTTCCATATGTACTGGGGGAACTTGGGAAGATTTCTTGGGTTATTTGTAAAACATTCTTGTGTGTTACAAGTAACATTTCTAAGTCTGTATCTCTAGCACTTCTCACTATCTTTCCTGATGTCATATAACTGAAACTACTATCATACTAATTTTGACGATGAAGCTCATGATCCTCTATTCTGAACCATTATGCCTCTTTAATTTGTCCATTTGTTTTTGTAAACATGTATTTTGGGCTTTCTCTTTTTCTCTCCATATTCTAGTTGTTTACATAATTCTTATTCCTTTTCTCCAGAGTTTAGTGGGTTTCTGCTATTTACCTCTCTGTCCTCAAAAATCCCAGTCTAGATCCTAAATCACCGAAGTCATAAAGTAGAAAGGGCCAGGGAGAGGGAAAAAGGGGGAGGAAGGTAGGGAAGTATGCTCTAGTCCAGCAGTCTTATTGTACAGATGAGGACGTTGAGGTCCAGAGGAAGTAAAGTCAGGATCCACAGCTAATTAATTAGTGGCCTGTACCTTTCAGAGCTAAACTAGGGCTGCTTTTTTACTGTCGTCCTAGTATGACTCTTAACCATCTGGGTGGGAATTACAGTAGTATTACCAATAATCTTTCTACTAACAGCTATCAAACACCAAGGTAAGAAATAATTTTACTGCCAGGAATAATGTGGTAATAATTCACTCTATTCTTAATGAGAAGCCCATGATCACACTTCTTGGACAGGCATTACTATTCTTAAAGTAATATTTAAAACCAAGGCTCCAGGGCTTCCCTGGTGGTGCAGTAGTTAAGAATCTGTCTGCCAATGCAGGGGACATGGGTTCGATCCCTGGTTTGGGAAGATCCCACATGCCACGGAGCAGCTAAGTCTGTGCGCCACAACTAATGAGCCTGCGCTCTAGAGCTGTGAGCCACAATTACTGAAGCCTGTGCACCTACAGCCCGTGTTCTGCAACAAAAGAAGCCACCGCAATGAGAAGCCTGCGCACTGCAAGGAAGAGTAGCCCCTGCTCACTGCAACTAAAGGAAACCCGCGCGCAGCAACGAAGACTCAAGGCAGCCAAAAATAAATAAAATAAATTTATTTTAAAAAATAAAATTAAAAAATAAAACCAAGGCTCCAAAATCTTCTTTAGGAACAAAAGGGTTCCTTTCTTTTATTTTTGGAGTTGGAAATTATAACTATAATAGTGTTGTAAACATAAATATCATTCTCAAAAAAAAGTGGACTTCTGTTTCTGTCATGGTGGAACACAGGTTCTTTTAGAGTGATTGATAGTCCAGTAAGATTAGCATGAAAAGTTGGGAACTATTGTACTTTCACCTCACAGCCCCCAGCCGTGTACTTCTACTAGTACAGTAGTCTCTAAGTTTACATCTTCTTTCGTCTCTTACATTTTACCATATGCCACACATAATGGTGAGAAACCTATTTAAGCATTGTTTTCTTCTATATTGTTTTCCTACCTAAATGCAATGTGATAGAATGTCTTTTATAAAGCCCTAAGCTTAGTGTCTGGATACTCTAGTTGCTCAATAAATACTCCCTTCCCTTTTTACAGAGCACGTAATTTTTTCTCATTAATGTCAGTTCCTCATCTCCAAATCACTGTCACACTACTTTTCTTCCCTTGAAATGTCTTGTTTTAAATTTGACAAGATGCTGTCCTTGCATTTTGAAAATTTGTGTGACGTACAAATACGTTTTAGTCACTTTAAGCATAATTTTGTCATAAAATTATTTCACAGCTAGTAATCTTTTCAGGTTCTATATTCTTTCCCATGATTAAAGAAAGAAAAAGTGGCATGGGTTACATAAAAATACCCTAGACCTCTCTGCTCATCCTGCCATATTCCTTAAAAAAAAAAAAAAAAAAGACTTCTAACTGGATTCATTTTTACTGAAATACTAATTTTTCTTTATCATTTTCAAACACTGTGAAGTTGAATTGTATAATACACAAATATATATACAAAAGAATTTTTTCCGTGTCCTCAGTGCTTTGTATCAGATCACTTAGTTGTATTTCCCATGGTTTGGTTTCTTTTTCCTGTCTTCATTTTTCTGAAGGGAGAAGGGATTTTTTTCTCTCTTATGATCTGTGACTTGTTTTGTATTTAGATGATTACTCTTTATAACAAATTTTAACTTCTATTTGTGCTATTGGGGGGAAGAGAAATGCTTCAAAATTAAATTTTAGATTTCTTTTTTGAGGGCTGTGTGTGTGTGTGTGTGTGTGTGTGTGTGTGTGTGTGTGTGTTTCTCTCAGCCCCTTCAGATAATATATAGGAATTTGTTTCTGTTTTTAAATCTTTTTTATGTTGAACTGTTTTATTGTTTGAAAGAAGTCTTTTAAGCTATATTTTATGAGTGGTTACTAGCCTTTCCTTGTAAATTTATATAGTAATAGTACTATAAATTCTACTCTATATAACTATATGTTATATATAATACTGTATTATATATGTTATATATATAGCATAAATATATATTAATACTATGCTGTATATAGTATATAATAATACTATATAAATTATATAGTAATACATTTTGCTGTTAACTTCATCCTTAGAATATTAAGTTTTTTGTAATTTAACTTATTTGGGTATATCTTGCAATTCTCATATGTTGAGAGAGGAAGGAACAATTGGTTTTTGTAACTCTTATATAAATTACTTGGCTGTCTTCCATTTATTATCATTTTCTTTTTTTTAATTTATGGCTTCTAAAAGTGAAGAGCTTTAATATTATGCATTCTTGTAGACCGTAGTCTTTGTTACAAAATGTGCTCATTTCTCTTTTCCATGTTTAATATTACTATGCTTAGGTTTTCTGTTTAATTCATGGTGTATTTTTGTTTAGTTTTCGGCTGGATTTGTCAGTTTGGGTTGTAGTTTCTTTTCACCTTCGTGTTGTTTTTGTTCATTTTCTTAATATCTCATTTTATCTCCACTTAACAAACTTTTTGGTATTACCATATACTGAATATTTTAATATGTGTGTGTGTCTGTAGTTTCTAAACAAGTGTGACCGAGTTTCCCTCTTTTCTTAAGATTCCTAGGCTATTTAAATATTTTTATACCCGTTGTCTATTTTGCATCTAAAATGCTGATAACAGTAAATAAGATTTCAGTACACTTTATGTGAGTTAATTTTTTATGACAATCTAGCTTTGCCAGACCAATTTTGTTAGTAAATTAAAAACATTTAAAAATTATTAATCCTCCTAATCTAGTGTCCCTCATTTAGTAATTTGTTTTGATCCTTGTGTCATTTTATGAGTCTTTTATTTGGAAGACTTGCCAGTGACTTCTAAAAGTGAATCATGAATTATGTGAAACAATTAACTTTGAAAGGGGAAAATAACTATACATTTTAGGACCTACATTTTATATAAATTGGGTTTTTTTTTGTTTTTTTTTTTCCTGCGGTACGCAGGCCTCTCACTGTTGTGGCCTCTCCCGTTGCGGAGCACAGGCTCCGGACGCGCAGGCTCAGCGGCCATGGCTCACGGGCCCAGCCGCTCCACGGCATGTGGGATCCTCGCGGACCGGGGCACGAACCCATGTCCCCTGCATTGGTAGGCGGACTCTCAACCACTGCGCCACCAGGGAAGCCCCATTTTATATAAATTGGATTAACAGATTATTCAGTGATGTAAAGATATCTTTTAAATTGTTTCTGTATACTCTGTATTCATTGAAAAGATTTGATAGCTTGTAATTAAAACTAAAAAGGCAAGAAACATTAAAAACAAAGTCAGAAATTCAGCATAAATCACTTGAGAAATAATGAGCAGGATGAGGGAGTGGAAAGAAATCTTTACAGCAATAATCTGAGGCAAAATATTTTCTGTATTTGAACATTAAATTTAGCTCTGAGCTTCCTGGCAAGCAGGAGAAAAAAGGAAACAGGATGGGTTTCACAGTTATTGTCTGATAAAGAAAGCTTATCAGTTTTTCATGGGAGAGAAACTTTTTCTGAGTTCTAAGTTATAAAAAGAGGTTATGTGAATTCTTAATAAGAATATAATTTATATTTCCATTTTATAGCTTAATTCCTGCTATTGCTGTGTTAGCTGTGATATACCATTTATATGCACTGTAGTTATATTTGGTCATATTAAGTTCACATCCACTGTTGTCAGGAGTGGAAATACCATGGCTAGGGTGTGTTTATGTATTGCCTCTAGAATTGTAACCATTGACGAACAGGAAACTGAAAGCTAAAAGTTCAGGAAATGTATTGTATTTAGACTTTGTGGAAAAAATATATATGATACTTAACTACTGAAATCCATGGCTGTTTGAAGACTGAAAAATTTATGTGTGCATTTAGTTAGAGAATAATATTATGGATTCTTATAACAATGCTGTCAGATGCTTAAATATGATAATAAATACAGTATGCACATTGTGTGCCAGGAAAATTGTGCAATGCTAGAAAAAATGCAATGGATTATAATATGTGTTCAGCTATACTCTCAAGAAATAAAACAGCTGACACAGCAGTTGAATTCTTCAAGGATATCTTATTTTCAGAGAATTACAGAGCTTTGGTTTTAGTTTTAGTTCCAGGGAAGGAGAGGTCCCTGTTTTACAAGACAGTCCATTTCACTCTTAGGAAATTCTAATGGTTAAGTTTTATTTTCTCATATTGCATTGAAGTTTGTTCCCCTGTAATTTATTAATATACTCTATAGTTTTCTTAGTGTTGAAAGGAAAATGGTTAACTGATAAAAATTATTATTTTTAATAAAGGTGATTTTAAAAATTTATTTATTTATATTTATTTTGGCTGCTCCGGGTCTTAGTCGTGGCACGTGGGATCTAGTTCTCCGACCAGGGATCGAACCTGGGCCCCCCCGCATTGCGAGCGTGGAGTCCTACCCACTGGACCGCCAGGGAAGTCCCGATAAAAATTATTTTAAAAGTTAAATATATTTCAAATGCTTGGGTTTGGGGTTTTGTTTGTTTGTTTTAGGATTGTGGCATTTTAGGTGCCTCATGAAATACTACCTGTAGGAGCTTTATTTTTGAAGTTGTTTAAAAGATTTCTGTCAGATCATAAGTGATTAACATATATGCTGCGTAACCTGTATTACTGTTTTTGTACTTAACTATTTTAACAGGATGTGATTTATATGGTTTCAACATTCTTTGAGACAGCATCAAGTTTTAATAGCTTTTTAGAAATGGGAATTTTCTAATATTGTATTTTTGTTGCTGTTCTGTTTCAACAAAAGTGATCAATTATGACTGTTTTCACTGCCAGTTTTGTGATTTGAAGTTATAGTCACACAAAATATTCAGGGACCACATTAAATGAGAATTCTATTTATTACAAAGTTCTTTTAGGAAATTTAGCTGTATTATATGTCAGCACTTATAATCATTTGAATAGCCTCATTAAAATTAGCCTCTTTTCAGGATTGATTTGGATTTGGATCTGTTAGGGTCATGTGTTCACCTCTGAACTGTTGGGGTGGCCAAGGGGATAAGAAGCTCTGACTGGCAAAGACTGGGGATTGGGCCCACCCCAGGAGGTGAGGAGCAGTGATTCCCCAGTGGAAAGTCCCAGAATGCTGTTTGCAGCAGAGGGTGGAATGGGCTCTGGGCTGACAAAACAAGGAGTCTCGACAAGGCCAGACCATAAACGGCCTGGTATAATGGGTTAGGGGCTTGGACTTGAGGCAGTAGCTGATCTGTTGTTGCAACAGAGGGTTCTTTTCAAGAACAACTTTTACTTCCTTCTTATTGTGTAGTACATGGTTATTGTAGAAGAATTTAGTAAGTAAATATAAATCAATGAAGAAAATAAAAATTTCCTATAATGTTTTTTCTTTTGAATTTTCTTAGCTAATTTCCCTTAAATTTTATTTAACATCTAAATTACTTTCTAAATTTTGTTTATTTGAAATGGTGCTTGTTCAATTGTTCTTTCACAAATTCTGTTTCTGTTAACTTTTAAAATTAATTATGAAGGAAATAGGAGTTAATAACATTTAAAGCCTTTGTTTTTGTTTGATATAATTATTCTATTAATTTGTTTCTATTTTATGGGAAACCGTAGGCATAATGGGCATAATGAGAACACAGACCTGGAAGTCAGTGGTTCTTACAGGAGAAACAGGAAAAATGGAGCAAAGACTAGGTCTGTCTTGTTCACGGTTATGGCAGTATCATCAGGCACAATGCCTGGCATATAGTAAGTGTTCCATAAATAGTTGCTGAATGAATGGATGAGTTTCTCATTAAGCACTTTGAGTAGCTCATATTTCCTGCACTATGGATAATCAAGATCAATTATATTCATCCAAAGTTAAGAGTCTTTGCTGTGCTCTGCCCTTTTTTAAAAATGAAAATTGAATAAATCGATTGTTTTAAAAAATACATATATGTGTATGTACATGCACACACACACAGTACAAAAAGTAAAAATCCCTTGTTTCTTCCCCTGAATCCCATTCTCCAGAATTTGCTACTATTAATGGTTGGTATATTTTTTCTAGATATTTTCTTGCATTTACAAATGTATATGCATTTTTTCATACAAATAGAATAGTAATTTACACTGTTGTATAACTTGCTTTTTCCCCTCTTCATGCCATTCTTAAACATCTTTCCCTATCAATTCATATATAACTGCTTCTTTATTTTTTTATTTTTAAAATTTTTATTTATTTATTTTTGGCTGCATTGGGTCTTTGTTGCTGCGTGCGTGCTTTCTCTACTTGTGGTGAGTGGGGGTTACTCTTTGTTGCGGTGCGTGGGCTTCTCATTGCAGTGGCTTCTCTTGTTACGGAGCATGAGCTCTAGGTGCACAGGCTACAGTAGTTGTGGCTCGCAGGCTCAGTAGTTGTGGCACGTGGGCTTAGTTGCTCCGCGGCATGTGGGATCTTCCCGGACCAGGGCTGAAACCTGTGTCCCCTGCATTGGTAGGTGTATTCTTAACCACTGTGCCACCAGGGAAGTCCTGCTTCTTTATTTTTAATTGCTGCATAATACTCCATTGTGGAGATATATAATAATAGTCAATTAAGGAAATTTCAGTTGTTCCCCCCCCTTTTTTTTTAACCATTACAACAGTGTTTAATATTCCTTCCACATATAATTTGTTTTCTTCTGTGAGAATATCTATAGGTAATTTCCCGGAAGTGCTATTGCTGGGCTAAAGGATATTTGCACTTACACTTTTTATAGATGTTGGAAAATTCACCCTTAAAGATAGTATACTACTTTGCATGCACTCTCATTTAAGGGTATGAGGTGTTATTTTTTGATAACTACATACTTCCATTTTGTGGATTAGAAGCGTTCAGCTTTTGAAGATGAATCCTCATGGTAATTTGAGTTGTCAGAAGATGATGGATTAAGTCATATATTCCCACTGCCTGACATAAGTAGTTGAAGTCAAGTGAAAGATGGTGGACTGTACTCTACAGACCTGTAGTGTGCATTGCACTGATCCAGAAGTGGAAGATCAAGTTGTTGGTTTTCTAGGGATTTGTCTCCTTAGTATGTTTAAGCTAAACGTTCATGAGTGACAGTCTGGAGGGGTGGAAGGACCTGAGTGCTGATTTGAGAAGTTTAGTTTTATTATGCTGGGGAACTCTTTTAAGTCCTTGAACTGGGGTGTGTACCGTGTGAGAGAGGTTTACTGGCAGTATGTACAGAATGAATAGAAGGGAGTAGGCTGGACGTAGGCAGGTCAGCTGGAGGGCTGTGGTGACTCAGGAAGGAAAGGAAGAAAACCCAGAATGTGGTGATAGCTATGGAATTGGAAAGTAAGATAGTAGGAAACACAATGAACAGTTGGCAGGTCCTGTTGATTAAATGGAGAAAAATTAAAGTTATAGGAGAATAGCCAGACAATACAGATGATAAAGTAAATGGAGAAGGAGCCAATTTTGAAAAAGTGGATTTTCTTTAAAAAAAATAGGGATATAAAAGGGTCCTGAAGTATTGAGTATCTATAGCCAGGCAATTTGGGAGAGATTAAAAACAGGAGAAGGGAAGAGGGAGAAATTATAACTAGATCTGGAGGTTATCTTAATAGAGGCCATATTTGAAATTAAGAGTGGATGAGTTCTGGTATGAAGTGGTTGACAGGGGAAAAGCTGTGATTGAAAACTGCATTTTGAAAAGAGATACTTGCAATAATAGGAGATGGGATGAAAGAATAATCAAGGAAAGAAGAAGCAGGTAATCTGAGGGGTAGGAAAAGAATCAGGAGCAATGTTACTGGGATCTCACCTTCATTCTTTTTCTCTACATATGATACTGTGTTTACTGGATGTTTTCGAGGTAGCCACCATGTCCTTTCTTTTGTGTAATACCTCAGAAAATTTTGGTGTGAATATTTTAAAGATGGAGTTAGTTTTATTCCTGAAGTTGACTATTATACTTGAAAAAAGCTCTTGGAAAAGTAGTTTTGGTGTCATGTGCTATGTTCCTTCTGGTTTCATAAAATCTTTTCATCTTGTTTTAATATCTGTGGACCTAAAGCAAGAAAAAGTACAGCTTATAGTTGAATAGATAAAAGTCCAGATACCTCGTGCATTTTAACTGCTCATTTTAAAAATGTTTCCTGGTGGGCTTCCCTGGTGACACAGTGGTTGAGAGTCCGCCTGCCTATGTAGGGGACACGGGTTCGTGCCCTGGTCCGGGAAGGTCCCACATACTCTGGAGTGGCTGGGCCCGTGAGCCATGGCCGCTGAGCCTGCACGTCCGGAGCCTATGCTCCGCAGTGGGAGAGGCCACAACAGTGAGAGGCCCGCGTACCGCAAAAAAAAAAAGTTTCCTAGCGATTGAAACTTGGCTTAATAACAAATGATAAGAATGCATATCTTTTTAGAAGAACATAGTGTGAATTTAGAGTACACTATCTTGGTGCTTGTCTGGATGGAGCCTAGTCACTGGAAATAATCTAGAATCAAAGCCAGGACCCTGCAACTTCACTTGAGTCAGTGTGTGAAATGGTTCGAGTGTAGGCTCAGGAGTCATTCTGCCTTGCTCCACAGTGCAGTAGCGATATTATGCACCTGAATTTCACCATCTGGAAATGCTAATAACAGTTCCTATATCAGGGTAATTGAGAGGATCCATCCTGGAACTTATATTCTAGTAAAGAGGGATGGGAAACTTACAGATAAATACATGTGCCAGGTGGTAAGTGGAGGGAAACAAATGGTAGGATTGATTGCCATTGTTTCTTGCTCTTTTATATTGGGTAATAGGGAGGGCCTTTCTGATAAGAAAGTGTTTGAACAGAGACCTGACGGAAGTGAGGGAGCAAACTGTGCAGCTGTTTGGGGCAAGAGTTCCCGGCAGAGGGGACAGCAAGTGCAGAAGCCCTGAGTAGGGGTATATTGAAGGGTACAGCAAGAAGGCCAGTGTCATAAAAGCAGAGTGAGTGAGAGGAGTAGCAATAGGAAATAATTTCAGAGATAGCCACTGACCGGCACATAGGGTTTTAAGCATAAGAAGGACTGGATTTTATTCTGTGTGAGATGGGAAGCTCTTGGAGGATTGCCAGAGAAAAATTTTTTTGAAGTCAGTTTGATTGTCACTTCTTTTCTTTAAAATGCTTCAGTTCTCTATTTCCTTTGGAATAAAGTTCAAATGCCTTATTCTGGCACACAGGGTCCTTCACAGTCGGGCCTCTGCCTATTTATTTAGCATCATCGGCCTCCTTCCCACATGTACACTTCACTTCAGCTAAATTGGATTACGTGCAGTTCCCTGCATGGGTCACGATGATTTGTGTCTTTGTGTTTTTCTGCATGCTGTTTGCCCTGGGAGAAACTGTCCTCCTCAGCTCCCATGGTCATTGGCTCTGTTTTAGAGGGTCCTCTTTGTGTTCCCAGAGCACCCTGTACCTTGTTCTGTCACCATTCCCTCCCCTAGCCACTTTGTACTCAAGCTGCGTAGTCCTGGAATGTGCTGTGTTCTTTTACCAGCCTTGATTTTACTCTTGCCACACCCTTGCCGGCTGAAATTATGCCCACCCTTCAAGAACGAGCTCAAACACTGCCGTCTTTTCTCTACTTTATAAACCTTTATAAACTGCTATCTTTTCCCTACCCTCATAAATACTTCATAGCTCGGTTATACTTAATCATAGTTACTTTGAATAAAAATGTTTCTTTCCCTTACCTCACACAAAATCCTTGGCCTTACTCATTTTCAGTTTCCATTGTAGCCCCCAGTATAGGGTCTTGTACAGATTTCACATTCAGTAGATGCTCCAGGTATGCAGGATTCATATGATAATTAGAAAACTTGGGTTTCAAGCTGCTAAGGACCAAAAGCAGCAAAAATGAACAGTTAAAGTGAGTTGCCTATTAAATTAACAAAACAAATTTATTATAACATAATGTTGATGATGGCATGATTACTCTGGTTCTCTCATATATTTACTACTAGTGCCAAAAACTAGTGCACCCCTTTTGAAATGTAGTTTGGCAGAATGTATTCAGGCATATAAATGTCCATGTTTTTTGAGGTGGTGATATCACTTCTGGAAGTCATCTTCAGAAAATAGCACAAACTAGAATAACAATTATTGGCTACCTCTACCACTAATGTTGATAGTTTACTATGTGACAGGCACCATGCAGAGCCCTTTACATGCGTTACTTAATTTAATTCTCAGAATTCCAAGAGGTGTGAATACTGTTAACCTCATGTCATATATGGGGAAATTGAGGCACAAAGAAATTAATTGACTTGCCCGAGATCACACAGCTGCTATGTTGTAAGTCAAGATTCCTACTAACAGAATTCATACCCTTAATTATATGATATGGTAAAAGCCTAGGCACAAAACTGTTCACAGCAGTGTTATGTAGAATAGATAAGTTGGAAGCAATGTATATCATTAATTATGGTCCATCCATTTAATAGAATAATAGAAAGCTGGATAATAGAATAGATTTATTGAAATAAAATTCACATAGCATAATATTCACCCCTTTTAAAGTGTACAAGTCAGTGGTTTCCAGTATATTCACAGAGTTATACAACTATTACCATTATTCTACTTCAGAACACTTTATCACCCCCAAAGAAATCTCATACCCGTTATCAGTCACTCCCTATTTCCCCATTACCCTAGAAGATCACCAGTCTCTTTTCTGTCACTATAGATTTGCCTGTTCTGGACATTTCATATAAATGGAATTGTACAAAATATGGCATTTTGTGTCTGGCTTTCATTTAGCATAATATTTCTTGGTTCATCCATGTTGTAGCATGTTATCAGTACTTCATTGCTTTTCATTGCTGAATAATATTCCACTGTATGGATATACCACATTTTGTTTATCCATCATTAACTAATGAACATTTGGGTTGTTTCTACTCCTTAGCTATTATGAATAATGCTGTTACAAATATTCATGTACAAGTTTTTGTGTGGACATGTTTTCATTTTTCTTGGAATTGTTGATCAAATGATAACTTTAACTTTTAGAGGAACTGCCAGACTGTTTTCCAAAGGAGCTGCATCATTTTACCTTTCCACTAGCAATGCATAAGGGTTTCACCTTCTCCACATCTTTGTCAATACTTGTTATTATCTCTTTGCTAATAGCCATCCTAGTGGATATGGAGTAGTACTGCATTGTGGTTTTGATTTGTATTTCCCTGATGACTAATGATGTTGAGCATCTTTTCATGTGCTTATTGGCCATTTGTAAATCTTATTTGGAGAAATGTCTGTTTGAATCCTTTGCCCCTTTTTTAACTGAGTTATTTTCTGTTATTGAGTTAAAAGAGTTCTTAGTATATTCTAGATACAGTCTCATTATCAGATACATGATTTGCAAAATTTTCTCCCATCCTATTGTGTTGTGTTTTCACTTTCTTGATGGTGTCCTTTGTAGCACAAAAGTTTTTAATTTTCATGAAGTCTAATTTATCAAATTTTTTTTTATTGCTTTCAGTTTCACATAAGAAGACATTGCCTAATCCAAGGTCAGTGAAGATTTACCCCTGTGTTTTCTTCTAAGAGTTTGATAGTTTTCGCTCTTACACTGAGGTCTTTGGTCCATTTTGAGTTCCTTTTTGTATATTGTGTGAGGTAGGGTGTCCAACTTTGTAATCCTTTGCATATGGAGATCCAGCACCATTTGTTGAAAAGTCTGTTCTTTCTCCCATTGAATTGTCTTGGCACCTTTTTCAAATATCAATTGTCCATAAGTGTAAGAGTTTATTTATCAGCTCTCAGTTCTATTCCATTGATCTATGTGTCTGTCCTCATCCTAGTACCACACTGTCTTGATTACTGTCACTTTGTAGTAAGTTTTAGAACCATGACGTGAGTCCTCCCAACTTTGTTCTTTTCAAGGTTGTTTTGGCTATTTTATTCTGTTTGCTGTGAACCTATAACTGCTCTTAAAAATAAAGTCTGTTTTTTAAAAAAGGCCTCCTGAATTGTAATGTTGGGATTATGGTGAATTCTTTTCTCCTTTCTTTATTTCTCAAACTTTCTGTAATATATAACTATATAATATTTATAATTTTAAAAGTTTAAGTTTTGGCCAATAGAATACTTTTTTTTTTAACTCAAGAGACAACTCTTAGCTCTGTAGCTAAAAACCAGAGTTACCTAACTTTCCAGGAAGAATGTATGAAAGTGAAGAGCTGGGGCATAACGTTATGGTTAGAATGAGCCAGTCTCAGATTTAACACTCAGCTCCATGAATGCTCCTTTCTGTCGCCGGTTTCCTTCAGTTTCTTTTTCGTCTTCTCACTCTCCATTAAAAGCCCTCCCTCACACACTAACTAAGACTTTCCTCAGAACATTTAGGTGAAATTTTTGGAATCTGGCTAGTCTGTATAATGGCCATTGAGAAATGGAAAGAATTGTGATTGAGTAGCATGGGGGCAAGGAGCCAGATAATGCAGTCTGAGCCACAGAAGTCACTTTGATGGAAGGTGATTTGGGGCGGGGGGAGTCATCCAAGTAGAGCTCTTTATGGCCTTCTCTTCCCTTGTTGTGTTCTGTCAATTTCTTTGCATCTGTATATGTTGTTTTCTTATGAAATCATATGCTGAGGGCAGAGATCTGCAGGTGTTGCTAGGCTAGTTAAAAGTTTAAATAGACACACAGAGAAACAAGCCCTGTAACTTGGTGACAGCCTGCTCTTCCTATGTTGTTTGTAAGTACCGCTACAGAGTTTGCATGTTCTAAAGTTTGGGGACTTTCTTTCCAGTTGAAGCAGTATTAAAATCTCAGTTTATTAATATTTTTTTGCATATAATAGGTGTCCATTTGAGGTTTGTTCCAAAACAAAAGCAAGTTTTATAGACCTGCTAAAGACTAATACCAGTGTCAACCACAAGCCAACTTTTTTGTAGCATTGTGACTTTGAAGTATTAAGATGATTAACAATGTATTTTTTTAGTTGAATTAATCAAAGGAAGGGGAAAACAGTTTTTAACTCAGATTTTTAAAAATTGTGGTATATTTATTAATGGCATTTAGAAATGTAAAATCATAATGTTTTTATTCTTATAAGGCTTAAACTTATCATTTTCTTACATAGATAAAAGAAAAAATGAGATACCACAATTATCCAAATTTCCAGAAATATGCACAAAATCATAGTTTTGATTGCTGTCTTAAGATCAAGTACCTGCCATTTTAGGAGAGAGATATTTACTGTCAGTTACAGGCTTTGACTTTTGTATTGTCCTGGAAAAACTATATCCTTCAAATTTCAGACTGTCAAAATTAGTTCTAGATAATGTTTATTTTCTAAGATATTTTCTTGCCACTTGAAATTCCATTCATAGTACTTGTGTCTTTTTACTGTGTCTCCCTTTTTCTGGCTTAAAAATATACTTGTGGGCTTGTGCTTCTGGCCAAGTTGGAATAACAGAGATTGGATTTACTCTCTTGGCTGTAATCACATAACTAACAAAAAAACAAACAAAAACCCCAGAAATACTATATAAAGTTTCAAATACTGACCAACTGGCAGCACAGGACAGTGATTCCCAAGAAAGCAGAAACAAACAATGAACCCTACAATTATCCTAGCTTACTGCCTGGAGAGAGTTTCTAGGCTGCAGCATAAGGAGGGGAATCCCAGACGGAGCCCATCAGTCTCCCTAGTTGAGGAGACAGAGCTGGAGGCCAAGGAGGCTGTAGTTTGGAGAAGAGAGAGCTGCACAAGGAGGAAACTCCAAAGGTCTGCAGAGAGTCTCCCTTAAGTCTTCATATGAGTAACAATTAGTACTTATGTTGTATGGAAGCTACCTGAAGCCAGGAACCACCCAAAAGGAGTAGAGGGGATAATCCCTGATTCTTTTTCAGGGTTAAAAATAGTTTGTGTTCCCACCAGCCATAGGAAAAAAACCTCATAAGTCACAGAACATTGGATAGAGTACTCAGAGGGTATTGCCCCAGCAGTGGTGCAAATGTAGACCTAAACTATAGACTGCTGTGATCCTTTCTAACAAAGCTTAAAAATAGGTCTCAAAAGGATCAAACTGTTTCCAAGTAATTTAACTGCATCCCAGAACAAAGCTCAATGTGTATAGTTATGCAAAAATATCTAGCACTGTATTATCAAATAACAAGTGTTGGTGAGGATGTGGAGAAAAGGGAACCCTTGTGCACTATTGGTGGGAATATAGATTAGTACAGCCACTATGGAAAACAGTATGGAGATTCTTCAGAAAATTAAAAATAGAACTACTGTATGATCCAGCAATTCCACTCCTGTGTATTTTTCCAAAGAAAAGAAAATACTAATTAGAAAAGTTACGTGTACCCATATGTTCATTGCAGCATTATTTACAATAGCCAAGATATGGAAGCAACCTAGTTACCCATCAGTAGATGAAAGGTTAAAGAAGATGTGATCTTTATACCATTTGGACAACATGGATGTAGAGGGTATTCTGTGGGAAATAAATCAGAGAGAGATAAATACTACATGATTTCACTTACATGTGGAATCTGAAAACAAAACAAATGAACAAACATAACAAAACAGAGACAGTGTTATAGATACGGAGAACAAATGGGGAGTTGCCAGAGAGGAGGGGAATAGGGGGAAGAAAGAAATAGGTGAGAGAAATTAAGAGATACAGACTTCTGGTTGCAGAAAAAAATGAGTCAAGAGTATGAAATGTACAGTGTGGGGAACATAGTCAATAACTAATATCTTTGTATGGTGACCTATTGTAACTAGACTTATTGTGATGATCATTTTGAAACATATAGAAATACCGAATCACTGTGTTGTGTAACAGGAACTAACGTAGTGTTTTAGGTCAATTGTACTTCAAAAACAAACTCATAGAAAAAGAGACCAGCTTTGTGGTTACCAGAGGCAGGGGCAGGAGGAGGGGAATTGGATGCAGGCAGTCAAAAGGTATAAACTCCCAGTTATAGGATAAATGAGTACTAGGGATGTAATGTACAACATGATGAATATAATTAACACTACTGTATTTTATATAGGAAACTTGTTAAGAGAGTAAATCCTGAGAGTTCTCATCACAAGGAATTTTCTATTTCTTTAATTTTGTATCTATATGAGATGATGGGTGTTCACTAATCCTATTGTGATAAATTATTTCATGATATATGTAAGTCAAACCATTATGCTGTATACCTTCAACTTATACAGTGCTATATGTCAATTATATCTCAATAAAACTGGAGGAAAAAAATATCTAGCTCTCACCAAGGTAAAATTTACATTTGGCCTCCAGTCAAAAGCATCAGACTTGTAATGAAGCAATCCATGAGGAGGAAAATTAAAAAATAGAAACCGACCCAGAAATGACACAAGTGATAGAATTAGTGGACAAAAACATTAAAACAGTTTTGGCTATATGCCATATATTCAAGAAAGTAGAGGGAAGATTGAGAATGTTAAATGCAGATATAAAATACATTTGAGACGTAAATTGAACATCTAGAGATCAAAACTACAATGTGCAAGATGAAAAATAAACTACATGGGATTTACAACAAATTAGTGCAAGAGAAAAGATTAGTAAACTTAAAGCCATAGCAATACAAACTATCCAGAATAACACTCAGAAAGGAAATAAGACTAGGAAAAAATGAATAGAGCATCAGTGAGCTGTGAGACAACTTTAGGTGGCCTAATATATGCATAATTGTAGTCTCAAGGAGAGGAGGGGGTGCAGAAAATTTTTTTGAAGAAATAATGGTCAAAAATTTCCAAATTTGATAAAAACTATAAATCTAGAAATCTTAAAAAAAAAAAGGAAAAATGGAACAAAGAACAGATGACAAATAGAAAACAAATAGCAAAATGTTAGGTTTACACCAAACTGTATCAATACTTATATTAGCTATAAACCATCTAAACAATCCAGTTAAACGGCAGAGCTTAATAGATTTGGTAAAAAAGCAAGACTCAACTGCATGTTGCCTACAAGAAACCTCTGATACGTAGTAAGATACAAATAGATTAAAAATAAAAGGTTGGGGGCTTCCCTGGTGGCGCAGTGGTTGAGAGCCCGCCTGCCGATGCAGGGCACATGGGTTCATGCCCCGTTCTGGGAAGATCCCACATGCCACGGAGCGGCTAGGCCCGTGAGCCATGGCCGCTGAGCCTGCGTGTCCGGAGCCTGTGCTCCACAACGGGAGAGGCCACAACAGTGAGAGGCCCGTGTACCGCAAAAAAATAAATTAAAAAAAAAGATAAGCAAATAGACCCATAGAATGGAAAATATCAATTAATTTTTGAGTATGGTGCCAAGTCAATTAAATGGAAAAAATTTTAGTCTTTTCAACAAATGGTGAGGAACAATTTGAGATTCATATACAAAAAACTAAATCCACACCGTATATCATATATAAAAGTTAATTCAAAATTGATCATAGACCTAAAATGTAAAGCCCAAGTCAATAAAATTTTTAGAAGAAAATATGTTTGCCTTCGGGTTTGGTAAAGATTTTTAAGGTACAACACCAAAAGCATGATTTATAAAGGAAAAAAGATAAATTGGACTGTATCAATTAAGAACATCTCTTTGAAAGCCACCTTTATAAGAGAATAAAAGGACAAGTCACAGACTGGGAGAAAATATTCGCAAATCACATTATCTGATTAAAAGCTTGTATTCACATTATATAAGGAGCTCTCAAAACTTAATAATAAGAAAACTCAGTCAAAAATAGGCAAAAGATTTGAACAGCTCACCAAAGATACATGGATGGCAAATCAGCCCATGAAAAGATGATGAACACCACTAGTCATTAGGAAAATGCAGATTAAAATCACAGATACCATTACATACATGTTAGAATGTCTTCCGTTAAAAAGGCTTATAGTACCAAGTGTTAATGAGGATGTGGAACAACTGAAACTCTTACACACTTCTGGTGGGAACACAAAATGGTACATCCACTTTGGAAAACAGTTTGCTACTTTCTTAAAGACCTAAAATGTACACCTACTCTGTGATTTAGCCATTCCACTCCTAGGCATTTATCTAAGAGAAATGAATGCATATGACTACATGAAGATTTGTACCCAAATATTCATAGCAGCTTTATTTGTAATAGACAGAAATGGAAAACAATCCAAATGTGCATTAACAGGCAAACATTTAGCACTGTCTCTGTACAATGGAATACTACTCAGCAATAAAAAGGAATGAACTATTGATACACGCAGCAATGTATTTTACTCTCTATTACAGTAGGAGAAAGAAGTCAGGGAAAAAAGACATTATTCCATTTATATGAAATTCTATAAAATACAGACTCTTCAGAAAGCAAATCAGAGATTGCTCTGACGTGAGCCAGAGAGGAATGAATTTTAAAGAGACACAAGGAAACTTTTGTGGGTGACAAATATATTCATTATCTTGATTGTAGTGATGGCTTTATGGATAATATATACATATGTCAAAACATACAAACTTACAACTTGTATACTTTAAATATATGAAGTTTATTGTATTGTCACCAAATCTGTTTAAAAAATGTACTTGTGTGTTCTTCAACATTTATAGCAAGCTGTTTAAATTTCAGAAGCACGTAAGGGACTCAGAATAATTTTAAAAATAATTTGTCAGTGATTAAGTTTGATGAGGGGGGAAAACCTGCATTGTATATATCAAGTTTACTTATAATTTTAACTTATTACAAAATCGAGAAACTGAATAAATGTTCCAATTTGGGCTTTCTGAAAGTCTGAAGAATTTTTTAGAATAATAATGATCAAATGTTAGATTTAATTGTATTGTCATATTAGAACACTGTAATCCAACTGGATGATAAATAAAGGGAGAGAGGGGAAAGAATGTTGAAAGAGCCCTAAGTATAAAATGGAGGAAGTCAACAGAATTCTAGGCTTGGGAGAAATTCTTATGATATTGTTTGGATGACTAGGTATCTGTGGTAGATAGTATTGAATAATGGACCCCTCAAAGACGCCCACATCCTAATCCCTGAAATTTGTTGATATGTTACCTTACAGAGTAGAAGGGACTTTGCAGATATGATCAAGGTTAAAGACTTTGAGGTGGGGAAATTATCCTGGATTATCCAGATGAGCCCAACATAATCACATGGATTCTTAAGAAGTTTAAGAAAGCAGGGAAACTTTCCCAGCTGTGGCCAGAGGGAGATGTGACTAATAGAAGAATGATGAGAGAGATACAATATTGCTGGCTTTGAAAATGGAGGAAGGGGGGCCATGAGCCTAGGAACGTGGACAGCCTCTAGAGTCTGGAAAAAAGGAAATTCTCTCCTAGAGCCTCCAGAAGGAATGCAGCCCTGCTAACACCTTGATTTTAGCCCAGTGAGACCCATTTCTGACTTCTGCCCTCCAGAGCTGTAACATAATAAGTGCGTATTGTTTAAGCCATTATGTTGGTGACAATTGTTGTGGCAGCTGTAGAAAATATCTAAGGGAATAAACCTCAGAATAATGTTTTGCCACAGGGTTGCAGTAGAAAGTGAATTCTGTGATACCAGAATAGCTTTTTCCATTCCTTGGGAATTGTTTTCCCTTCCACATATCAAACTTCATTGTCCTATAAGGTAAAATATGTACTTATTCATTAAAAAGTAATTCTAAATATTGGAGTTGGAATAAACCTTAACCCTCCTGAAATTTACAGATGGAGAAACTGAGTGAGGGCCAAAGATTCCAGAGCTAGTTACCAGTGGATTTGAGTTTAAATTTAGGCATGGTTCAATCCTCTCTCATATATACCCTTTAATTAGAAATTTGTTCTGGAAATATGGAATATATGAGTCATTCCAAAAAGGGTTGTTTACTTAGGCAGGTAGACAAATCTTTATCTAGTTGACAGGATTAATTTATGAAATTAATTTGTCACTTTGGAAGGTCCTAACCCTAACCCTGACCCTGAGGAGAAGGAATAAGTCATATTAACAAACTTCACTGTTCAATAACTAGATCTGCATGCAGAGGAGGTACCAACTCAGAATGGAGGGGTTTGGGAGATGGCAGGGTCACATCAAAAATAAATTTTCCTTATTTCTTCCTGCCTAGGATGTGTTACAGCCTTATAGATTCAGTTTCCCCCCAGACTTCTCCCCAAACAGGAGTCTCTCCTGTTATGGAACATCCCCTTATTCTCAAAACCCAGTGCCAAGGCAGAGGCTCTGGTCGTCAAACTTGAGAGCAGCACTCTTTCCCTTCTCTCTCCTCAGTCCCTGTCCTCCTTCCATACTTTTGTGGAGGGATTTAAGGTGGCCAAGGGTTTTTTCCTTCTGTATTTAAGGATTTGATCACAGACACAAAATGCAGTTTATTCTTGTGCAGTTTTACTCTTGGACATACAATGGACCTTGGGAAACAGAGTGAAGCCATGTTTTAAACCTGCTTAATTTATGTTATAGTGCTTTAATGAAACTATAAGAGGAATGCAGTACTATACAAAAATTTTATCCTAGGTTTCTTCCTTCTGCAGTCCAGCTTTCTGAGCCATCTCTTCCTCCAGTTGCTATTTAGTGTATACTCAGAGATTGACAGCTAGGTGTGGTGCTCTGTTTTTGACTGCCCATGTTTAAGTCAAACTGATATAATTAATAAGATAAACCTGTTACGTGTATGTATGCATAGACATACACTTACAGTGCACTTCAGGGATGTATTAATTATGCTAGGGTTTTCTTGATTACCACCCCTGATTAGAACAGAATATTATTTTTACTTTCATAGTTGAGCACTTAGGTACGGTGTAATTCTCCAGATTAGATTTTTCAGAGTAGATTAGAGAAGAAATACAGTCAACTGGTAATGATATTTCAGTGCTAATTCCTTGTAGTGTCTGCTATTTTACCGTCTTTATATCAGTTGCTTTTGAAAATCACAATTCATTTGCGTTTATCAACTGCCTCTTATATGCCATCCATTTACACTAGGTGTTGGGGGTTCAAAAATGAATAGGACATGGGCTTCCCTGGTGGTGCAGTGGTTGAGACTCTGCCTGCCAATGCAGGGGACACGGGTTCGAGCCCTGGTCTGGGAGGATCCCACATGCCGCGTAGCAACTGGGCCCGTGAGCCACAACTACTGAGCCTGCGCGTCTGGAGCCTGTGCTCCGCAACAAGAGAGGCCACGACAGTGAGAGGCCTGCGCACCGCGATGAAGAGTGGCCCCTGCTTGCCACAACTAGAGAAAGCCCTCGCACACAAATGAAGACCCAACACGGCAAAAATAAATTAATTAATTAGTAAACTCCTACCCGCAACATCTTCTTTAAAAAAAAAAAAAGAATAGGACACATTCTCTGCCTATATCATGTTTACAGACCTTTGCCATATGTTACCTTGCTGGCCTGTTCTTAGAAATCACCAGCCGACTTGGAATCAAACCGTTTGACCCTAATGAATCAACTCAAGTTAATAATCTACCACTGTAGCACAGGTAGAAATTTAATTTTTCTATTAAAACATGAATGGAGGCTCACTCCTACTGTGTTTACCCTTCCCAGAATGTAAGTTCCAGGGAGATGGAAATTATTTCATCTGTACTGCCACAAGACCTAGTAATCAGAAGTGGGGCTGGGACGTTAAAAGTTTGAGAACCACTGTTGTACTTTCTTAGCAGTAACTGGAAGTGTACTTTTTTTGTTGTTTGTTTTTGTTTCTTTGTTGTTGTTTTTTTGGTTTTTTGCGGTACGCGGGCCTCTCACTGTCGTGGCCTCTCCTCCGCAGGAGCACAGGCTCCGGACGCGCAGGCTCAGCGGCCATGGCCCACGGACCCAGCCGTTCCGTGGCATGTGGGATCTTCCCAGACTGGGGCACGAACCCGTGTCCCCTGCATCGGCAGGCGGACTCTCAACCACTGTGCCACCAGGGAAGCCCTGGAAGTGTACTTTTATCTTAATTCCATGTAGAATCTGGTCACGCCCCAACGTGTACTGTCCCCCAGAGTTCTCTCCTGAGCGCAGGCCTTGTCTCTGACTGCCTTCTGGACGTCTCACAAGCATGAACTCTGCCCAACCAGATTTTGCTTCCTCTGCATAGGAGGCACTCCAAAATGTTTGAGTTAAATTGAACAGAAAGAATAAGTCCTGATGAGTGCAGCTGTGAAGTGTTTTCGTCTTTTTGTCCTAAGTTTTTAAAAAAAATCATGGAGGTAATATATACTTAGTGTTAAACTATTTAAATGATAAAAAATTTTATAAGTGAAAATCCCTTCTGAAACTCCTAAATCTCATTCTCCAGAGGTAACATTGTTTTAACTGTGGTTAAATATATTTTTCTTGTATATATAAGTAAATATACACCATTTTCTTCCTAAAAATAGGATCATACTACAAATTGTTCTGCAGCTTGCCATTCGCTTAATAGTCCACGTTGGATGTTGTTCCAACTTTCATGTCATTATTAGAAGCTTGCTTATCTGGAATAGATAAGATCTCGCCTGTTCCGTATTAATATTTCCAAAGTTTAGTTGTCTTAACTCTAAGGAAGAACAGTGATGAAAAAGACATTTTGGCATGTAATATGTAATATTTGCATAATTGTAAGCCAGTGCTCTAAAAAATGATTCTACACACCAAAATCTATAAATAACTGGGAAACGTGGTTGGTTCCTGCAAGCAATTATGATATACCACATCGTCTGTACCACATGTATTATCCCTTTGTAACATCCTCAAGTGATGTTGGTTTTGTTTACAGCCGGGAGAACCAAATCATCACTGGGCAGTATGCATTGTAACAATACATTTCAGTTATTACAATGGTATTCTTTTTTAGTGGATGGACATCTACAAAATCCTTTCTCAGTTTAGTTGTTTTGATGTTTTTGGTGTTTAGACTCTTAGCTCAGTGATTCTCTTTAGATTTACTTCATCCTTTTCAAAGACAGCATAATATTTTTATAGTACGAATTTGATAATTTTTATTTAAACATTCCTCTTGAGGAAAAGTTTTAGAATACTTTTATTTAGCCATATTAATTTAGCTGTAACTTAAGTGGCGGGGGGGTGGTGGTGGTGGGATGAATTGGGAGATTGGGATTGACATGTATACACTAATATGTATAAAACGGATAACTAATAAGAACCTGCTGTATAAAAAAGTAAAATAAAATTTTTTAAAAAAGCAATCTATAAATGTTTAATTGATGAACAAATCTATGCCTTTGTTCTTCCTACTCTTGAATCATTACTTTTTTTGTTTCCCTGTGACTCTTTCCCTGTGTATTTAAGCTTGTCAAGTTCTTTCTTGTTCTTAAACCTTTGCTCTCCACTCCCCTTTCCACCAAAGCATTTTACTGTTTCCCTTTGTAAGCCTAGTAAAAGTCTCAAAATTCTCACATTTTGCATCTTATACATTCCCCTTATACTCTACATTCACAATATGCTACCTTTCTCTCCTTTCCATTTCTTAACTTCTCAACCTTTACCACTGCCCAGTGCCTTTGGGAGATGCTAGGGGATACGTAAAATCAGCATTTTATTTTCCTTAAAAACTTTTTAGCCAAACACTTATTCATAGGAGATGTCCCATTTTATTGTAAGTAGAATCTTCAGAAATATTTGAAAGGTAATTGCATCCATAAAGTAAAGACATGCTAAGAAAAAATGAGCAATCAGATAAGAGAGTATATAGAAATAAATATTTTTAAAAATCCTTTGAACAAATTAAATGACACAGTGGGCATAGCTGACAACCAAATGGTGATCTAGAAATTCCATCAAAGGAGATCTCTTAGAATATAGAGCAAAAAGGCAAAGATGGAATTGAGGTGGTTTCTGGACCCTGTGTGTATATTAGAATCATCTGAGATGCTTTCTAAAAACACTGATGTCCTGACCACAGACCAGTTAAATCCAGACTCTCTGGGAGTGGGTCCAGGCATCAGTGGCTTTTTAAAGCTTCTCAGGTAATTCTTTTTTTTTTTTTCCCTTGGTTCTTTGCTGTACTTTATTGTTTTGTTTTTTAAACATCTTTATTAGAGTATAATTGCTTTACAATGTTGTGTTAGTTTCTGCTGTATAACAAAGTGAATCAGCTATATGCATACGTATATCCCCATATCCCCTCCCTCTTGCGTCTCCCTCAGGTAATTCTAATATTTATCCCAGAAACATGTTTAGGAGACCTGAAGGATAGAACCAAGATGCCCAAAGTCTGTCTAATAAGACTTCTAGAAGCAGAGGACAGACAGTGAAGGAAAAGAAATATTAGTAGGAACTTTCCTGAGATCCTCAAAGACTTGTCTTCAGCATTTAAGGACCAGGATGTTAAGGCCCCTGCAGGAATGAAGGAAAGAAGATTAATAACACGTATATTCTGGTGATACATCCGAACCCCAGGAGTAAAGAAAATTCTTACATGTTCATAGAAAAAAATGGGAGCCACCTTGTGCATTCTGGAGGGAGGGAAACCTACCTGGCCTAACTGATCTGAACACAGCGTCTGCTCTGTCCCCCAGGTGGGGCTCTACTTAATTTCTCTGCTCTTTGTGATGCTGACCAGGTTCCCTTTGGAAGAGCTGTTCTTACAGTCGGTGTTCAGAAGGCAGTTTGCTCTTCTTTGTTCTCTCCTTCTGGCTGATCTCATCTGTGTTCTAGTTCAGTGATACACCTTTTCTTGTTTTCAAGCTCAGAGCTTTGCAGATTTTTCTATCACTCCATTGCCATCGTGGGGGAAGTTGATCCCTTAGTCTTTCAGCCCTTGGCATTTGGATGGTCTAATATTTTCTAGACCTTTTTTTGTTTTGTTTTAATGCTAATATATATAACTCTTTGCCTCCTACTTATTTAAGAACAGTAATTCATCCAAGTAAACAGGGTTAGTGACAGGAGTAATGGTAAATTTGGTCTGTGAACTTTGCTTTTCTTCACTAATTACTGAGAAGGAAAGTGAGTTTACCAAAGCATTGTATGTATCAGAGAGAGATAATAAAGGAGGAAATAATTTGTAGCAATCAAGGGGTAGCTCCATTTAGGATTCTCTTTCCTCTCCAGTCTTCATGATTGGACATCCCAGAGTCTTTGGTCCCTGAAGAACTGATACAATAATCACTTCTGGAGGCTCGACTCAGCACTTTGGGATTGCATTGGAAATACAGAAGGTATCCTCAATTAAGGGGGAGGTAGGAGAGCTAAAGAGAGAACCATGGTTAAATGTACAGTGCAGTGGCATTAAGTACATTCACATTGTTGTGCAGTTATCACCACTCTTCTCCAGAACTTTTTCATCTTCCCCAAAAGACACTCTATATCCATTAAACAACCACTCTATTCTCTGCTCCCCTCAGCCCCTGGTAATCTCTATTCTACTTTCTGTGTCTATAATTTTTTTTTTAATATTTATTTATTTATTTGGTTGGTTGACTGGTTGTGCAGGGTGTTAGTTGCGGCAGGCGGGCTCCTTAGTTGTGGCATGCAAACTCTTAGTGGTGGCATGCATGTGAGATCCAGTTCCCTGACCAGGGATCGAACCCGGGCCCCCTGCATTGGGAGTGTGGAGTCTTATCCACTGTGCCACCAGGGAAGTCCCTGTCTCTATAAATTTGCCTATTCTAAGTACCTCATATAAGTAGAATCATACAATATTTGTCCTTTTGTGTCTTGCTTATTTCACTTAACATAATGTTTTCCAGTTCATCCATGTTTAGCATGTATCAGAATTTCATTCCTTTTTATGGAATAATATTCATTTTAATAATAACATAATATATATTGCACACATACCATATTTTGTTTATGGACACTTGGAGTTTTTCCACCTTTTGGCTTTTGTGACTACTACTACTGTATCTGTTTGAGTCTCTGTTTTTGCTTCTTTGGGGTACATACCTAGGAATGGAATAGCTGGATCATATGGTGATTCTGTGTTTAATATTTTGAGGAACCACCAAACCTTTTCACAGAGGCTGCACCATTTCACATTACTGCCAGCAGTGCATGAGGGTTCTGATTTCTCTACATCTTCACCAACACTTGTCATTTTTCCTTTTTTGATAATAGCCATCCTCATGAGTGTGAAGTGGTATCTCATTGTGATTTTGACTTGCATTTCCCTTATGAATAAGGATGTTGAACATCTTTTCACATGCTTATTGGCTCTTTGTATATCTTCTTGCAGGTTTCTTTTTTAAAGGAGAGAACGTAAATGTATGAGCATATATAAGAGCGTTGTTCGTCGTCTCCCCATTCCGCACCCCGGTATGGAGGAAGCAAATTAACTGGGGGAAAGTAGGTGAATAAATACAGTGTGCAGTTCCATATAGACATATCGTCTGTCTTTATATTTGATCTCGTTTCCTCTGCATGCATGTATATCTCTCTTTTGTGTGTGTCTTGCCTACAAATAGATAACTACTCCTGACACTCCTGTGTTACTGGACTTGAATGTTTGATAGAGGCCTGGGGTTGAAAGTAAACGAGGGCTTTCCAGTTAGTCCTTACATGAATATTTTCAAAATTAAGATGCACTTATACTGCATTCAGTTACAAGCCTTTCCTTGTGTTTTCTCTCTTTCTTTTGTGTTTTAGTTTTAGGAGACGGAAAGCCTTTATGGCCCAGACATCTATGGTACTTAGAAAGAGTGCTGCTGTAATTTTGTAATTTTCTGTGTTTCTAACAAAGTAGCCAGTTCCTATATTCTTTCTTGTCTTCTTTCTGAAAACTCTTCTGTTAGACAGTAGGATAATCTGTGATACAAGGTACCTATATTTTAACAAAGAGAACAACTACAACAGTAGGTAATATACATGGTTAATTAGTGGATAAACCTTTAAAATGATTTCTCATTTGGGGGAATATGACAATTTAGTTATGTTAACTGAAGTTTTCAGTACACTGTTGATGAAATTTTAAGCTTAGTCTCATTTTTCTGTGATGTCTCAGGTGTTTGCTGACCAGCACTTTGGAGAGTGCATGCTTATCTGGCATGTCCATAACAGAACGAACTGTGTGTTCCCTCTCTGAGGCTCTGGGCAGCAATTTCCCCCTTTGGACAGTTCAGGACAGTGAGCTTTATCATAGATTAATATCCATAGCTACAGAGTGATTTTAAATCCAGAATAAACCTAGGGTAAGGGAATGAAGAAAAGGCTCTCTTACGAAAAAAGTGAAATTTTCTTAGTGTGTCTTACAGGTTTTTAGGAATTATCTGTTCTTACAGCCTTTTTTTCATGTAACATTAGATCAAGGAAGAAGTTTTTCTTTGTTTTGTTTGCTTACAAAAATCTATACCCCAAATGGTGTAACTGGAATTAAGGGGAAGTACTTGGAATGTTCAGTTTATTTCTTTATTTTTCCAGATTTATCTGCCTTTGAAAGTTCAACAAAGTTTTAGTGTTGTTTTTATCTTTGTGTTTTAATTAATTTAATTCGTGCTACCTCTTTTCCCATGGACTCCATACTAGTCAGAATCGTTCTGAGATTACAAAGATTATTTGTATCCCTTCAAGTGTTAGAACCAAAAATGAAGAGCAAATTCCTTTATCAAATGAGATTTATAAAGCTTGCAAATCAACTTATACAAGTTCCCTATTTATTTAAATTTTAGCAAGCCATTGTTTCCAAAGGGGAAGGTTAGAACAAAAGAAAATGTTTTTTGATTGACAGTATTTTCATTTAAAAGTTTAGCTGATCTACAAATGACAAACATTCAAAAGAAAGGCATTGCCTTTGGATGTGTTGTAGTCATGCTTTCTGAATGCTCTGTTTTTAGCTTTTGGTGATATTTGTGCTCACACATGCTCTCTCTCAAATGATTTGAAAGTAAGTGGCAGACATCATGGCACCTCACCCCTAAATACTTCAGCATGTGTCTCCTAAGAATGAGGATATTATTCTGTATAAAACCACAATGCTATATCACACTCCAGAAAGCTAACATTATACAGTAATAATAAGGTAATATATGGTCTGTTTTTCCAAATTTTCCTAATTCTCACAAAAATGTGCTTTTATAAATTTTTATTCCCCCTAATCCAGGATCCAGCCAAGGATCACACACTGCATTTGGTGGCTGTGTCTCTTTAGTCTTTTTTAAACCAGAACAGGCCCCTTTTCTTTTTTTTTTAACTTTTTTTTGTCTTTCATAACATTAACATTTTGAGGAGTCTAGGCCAGTTGTAGAATGTTCCACAACCTAATTTTGTCTTTTCTTCTTGATTAGTTTCAGGTTAAATGTTTTTGGTAGGAATACCACATGTATGCTTCCCATTACATCACATCAGGAGGCACACTGATACTGGTTTGTGTTAATATAGAAGATGCAGAGTTTGGTCATAATGCAGATCACTTGTGTGGAGGGGGAGGTTTGTCAGATCACTCCACTGGAAAGCCCTTTTTCCTTTTTTAATAATAAGTAATCTGTAGGTTCATGTTTTGAGACTGTGTAGCTGTCCTGTTCCCTAATAACCGTTCATTTGGTGGTTTTAATTTGTTTATTGATTTACTCCAGGGTTTCTCCAGGGGTTTACTGATGGATGTCTATGTACCTGTAAAGCACCAGGAAATTTTTTCTGTGTGTATGTATTTTTCCAGGGATACAGTCCAACACCTCCAGAGTGTTTAAAAGATCTTTTCCCTCTGTTTTTGAGGTGGCTCCTGCAAATTTCTATGCATCAGAGAGTGTTTTATAAGTGGTAGGTTACTGGAATTTGGGAACAAACCCTGTTCATCTAATTTCCCTAATTATCTTGCCCAGCATCACACAACAAGTAGGTACTTAATTTTTGTTGTTGTTTGTTTGAGGACGCTTTGTTCTGGCCTTTCCCTTATCCTGAGCCAAGCATTTGGATCTTTTGTGTTTGGCATAAAGTGTACTAGAAAATAAAGCAGAGGGCTAAGCCCCTGGTTTTTGGTGTTCTCTTTGAAGATTTGGGGTCACAGCAAAATTTGATTTGTGTCTTTGTTGACACTGAAGCAAATTTAGGTCAATTGGAAATGATTTAAAACACTATATCAACTATATTTAGTTGTCTAATTATCAGTTGTATCAGTCAGACATTTTTCACAAGTGTAAAATAGCACTTTTTAACTGTGTAGGCAAGAGGGTCCCACAGGTGACTTAGGGAGCCTTATGTCCATTATTAGCCTAATACTGAATAGCTGTAGAAGTGATTAATTCTTGTCTTCCCCTGCTCAACCAGGAGAGCAGTATGGAATTCATCATGGCAGCAGCCAGCAAGGTGTGTTTTGTTTTGTCTTGTTGATTAGCCTGTTGGTATTTGCCTTGCATGAAGTGTCTGTCATTTAGGTGACTTCGGGCCCAGCCGCTCCGCGGCATGTGGGATCCTCCCAGACCAGGGCACGAACTCGCGTCCCCTGCATCGACAGGCTGACTCTCAACCACGGCGCCACCAGGGAAGCCCCGGAATAGTATACTTTTAACATATACATTATACCATTTAATCCAGAAGATCACTCTGTGAAAGTAGATATTATTTTTATTCTAATTACACAGGTAGGGAAAAAAGCTTAGAGAAGTTAAAGTAAGCACATTAAACAGCTTGTAAGGAGCTCCAGATTCCTTGACCATTCTGTCATTCCAGTCTAAAAGGTAGAGGCATTCTAAGGAATCTAAATATGGACAAAGCATGGCCCTGCTCTCAAGGATCTTTTAAATACAACAAGTGTGTTGTCTTACCGAATGTATTATAGACAACAAATCAAGGCGAGAGCTAAGGAAGTACAGAAAAGGGCAGACAACTATAAAATAGAAGGTCGAGTTTGGTAAGATGGAGGTAGCATTTGAGTGGGAAAAATGGGGATTTTATTTTTCTTTAATTTTTAAAATTTTTATTTATTTTTGGCTGTGTTGGGTCTTCGTTGCTGCATGCAGGCTTTCTCTAGTTGCGCCGACTGGGGCTACTCTTCATTGAGGTGCACGGGCTTCTCACTGCGGTGGCTTCTCTTGTTGCGGAGCACGGGCTCTAGGCGCGCGGGCTTCAGTAGTTGTGGCTCGCAGGCTCTAGAGCACAGGCTCAGTAGTTGTGGCGCCCGGGCTTAGTTGCTCCATGGCATGTTGGACCTTCCCAGACCAGGGCTCGACCCCGTGTTGCTTGCGTTGGCAGGCGGATTCTTATCCACTGTGCCACCAGGGAAGCCCAAGAGTGGGGATTTTAAAAAAGAGTGACCAAGAGCATGGAGATGGGAAAGCACGGGACTTGTTATGGGAGAAGAATTGGTCTGGTTTGGCTAGAGCATGAGGTGCATGAAAGAAAGTAGTGGAAGCTAGACCTGAAAGATAGGTAAGGATCATGTTGTGGAGGGCCTGGAATGCCATGGTAGGGAAGAACCTCATTCCAAAGGAACTTTTGAGCAGGAAATGAAAAATGTGGCTCTATAAAAGACCCAGTAATAATCATGATAAATGTTTACATTTTTAAGTTATGACTTTGTGCTAATCTCTTAACATTTGTTATCTCATTAATGCCTCACAGTAACCCTATGAACAAAAACTCCATCCATTTTACAGCTGTGAAACTGAGGCTCAGTGACTTTAAGTTTGCAAATGTCAAACAGATATTGCTGGAGCTAGGACTCAGACTAGGGTCTGTCATTTTGAAAGCCTGTCCTGTTTTTCACTGTGATATATTGTCATTTCTTTTATCAGATCACCTGATAAGTTCTTAATTCTCTGTCAAGAATATGGCTGTAGGAAAAGGACGTTTTCAAAGTTCTGAAAGGACTACTTCTCAATGTGTAATCACGCTAAGGAATATAATCACTATCAAACCTGACTTGTTCTGCTCTCTAATCTGGGATCAGAGCTGGATGGGAAATTGAAGAGTTGGATGATGTTTCATTTACATGCCTCATGACATCAGTACACGCTCATAGCAGATGTTTTTATTTTCCTTTTCAGTGTTTAACCTTATTGGCCCTTAGTCAATCTTGGGTCAGCTAAAGCTCAGTTCCTAGGGGCATTTAAGATGCATAAAGAAGTGATACTTTTCCTAGCTAAAATATGTTTCTTCTCAGCAGGTTGTCTACTTATAAAAGACAATGACTACTGATGAAGCTGCCAAGAACAATGGAGAAAGCCCCGCAGCAGCTGTTGCTGAACAGGGAGAGGATATTACCTCCAAAAAAGATAGAGGAGTATTAAAGGTGAGGCCACAAGGATGAATGACATTTAGGGAAATTTGCTATCTGGAAATACTGTTCATAAAAATCTTTTTTTGTTTTTTTGGTTGGAGGTGGAGATGGATAATGTTTATTGAGGCTTACTAAGTACCAGACACTGCAGTTAAATTCCCATTTTGTCTTCATAACTGGAGGTTTATTTTTAATCCCAGATTATAGATGGTAAAACTGAGGGCCAGCTAGGTAAATTAACTTGCCCCAAATCATATATCTTAGTAAATGCAGATCTGGGGTTTAGGTCCAAGTTACGTCTGACTCCAAAAGGCTGTGTCTCTCTATTCTCAGAGTGTATAAATGGGTGATTATTTTAATATAATATTTAAGTATATTAAAGCTAGCTAATGACAATTCAAAAGACTTTTTTAAAAGAAAAAGAAAAGCTAACTTGCAGAGTTCAAAAGGATTGGTTTTTTACATACAAATAGAATTCCTGTGTACAGTGAAGGTATTTTTTTGAGGTTTCATCAGCGAATATATCTCACTTTTGAATTAGCTTTCCTCCTTAAAAACACTTTTTTCATTCTGTAATTAATCATTTTTACATTTTTTTAAATCTCACAGTGGTTTTGTGAGACAGAGTTCTTTTTGATTCTTCCATTTATGTATGGAAGATATGTATGTGTTATTATTTCGTATAATAAAGAGAGGTTAAATGGTTTTAAGTCATACTAAGTTCTTTTTTCTCCTACACTGTTGTTATGCGTTCAAGTTTTGTATAATTAATTTTTGTTTTTGCTGAAAAGATTATCTTAAACATTCTAAATATTACCACTAAGCTGAGTTTTAATATCTCCTTGTGTTATCAGTAGCAAATGAGAATTTTTTTAGTTTGTTTTGGCTAATCTTGCTTATGTGGAAGCTTTTTTCTGTGCCGAATTTCTTCCGAATATACATGTTTTACTATTAGCTTGCTGTATGCCAAGCCAAAATTTGAAGACTTGAACCTGTAGAATAAGGGCTTTATGCTATCTATAGCATAAGATGTATATTATGATATCTTCATTCAGAGTGCTTTTCAACCTTGTAGCTCTGTGAATTACTCATCCCATACTCCATAATGCCTCTCAAGACAGTGGAAATTCTGTGGGCTATCTGCAGCATCTCCCTACCTCTGTTTAAGTTCTTCTCTTTCATCTTTTCAGAGCACTGGTACAGAGGACATGGCCCCCAACTTGCCTGAGGCCCTGCTTTGTTCTAGGGAGTAAATCTAATAAGATTTTTAGGCTTGTAAGAAACATTTAGAGATTATAAACCCTTTAAATCTTATGGTGGTTTATCACTGTCTAAAGCCTCATGTTTCACCATGGCTTTTGGTTAAGATTAAATAGGTCTTTTAACTCTATGACCTAGAGCAATTTAGTAACCTATCTGTGATGAAGTTTCCTCATTTGTAAAATTAGAGTAATAATACTGCGTACCTCATAGAATTATTGAGATTACATAAAGCATTTAGCACTGTGCCATGATTGTAATAATCTCTCTTATTAACTGTTACTGTATATATTTTTTAAAAGACCAAGGCAGATCTGGGAAGTGAGAAACTAACCCAGGAAGATAAAATTTCTTTTTGGAGCTTACATTTTTAAACTGAATTGAGACTAGATTGTATCCTTAAGACAGCTCCAGATTTAGGCACTAAACTCGTCTTGTTGGGGAAACCGGAAGTGATACCAGAGTATCACTTGCTGATGTGAACAGCTCTGACTCCGTGGTAGCCATTCATCCCATATGCCCAGTTACTTGGTTATAGTCCTAGAAATGCAGATTCCCTCCAGGGGAGGCTCAGGCTCCTAAATACTGCATGCAGTTCATGAACACGAGCACTTCTAGAATATCGTGTGATTTCTTTTAGTCATCAGCAGGCGGACTCTCAACCACTGCACCACCAGGGAAGCCCCCAAACACTTTTTTTGATGAAGTTGCAGTAATCATTTTTTTTCCTTTAGAATGTCTAGGCTTTTGTTGTAGAATCTAAGTTCACAGTGTTTATGTGGTGATATGAGGGTGGGGCAAGGAGGATGCATCTCAAAAAAGAATTTAGGAGCAAATAATTGAATTCTTCAGATAAAAATTCAGACCCTTCCCCAAAAATGATGTTTATTGGACATTAGCTACCATCCTCTGTTATCTAATAAAAATGATTAATTTGGCATAAGTGATTGACAGAATAAATTATACACCACATGCCTGGATTTGATTTTCTTTTCCCAGAACTGACCAACTGTATTAGTGGCTTGCTCTGCCAAGAACAAAATAAATATACTGGATTTTATGATAGTTAAATGTTTTTCAACTTGGAGCTTTTTGGCATTTCCTTTACTAGAACACAAGTTACTCAGTATCATATCAAACTGTGCAGTGGTACTGTTTTTTTTACACTTTGAATATTCTTCAAATAGTAGGAAGTATAACCTTTATATCAGGAAATTGGGCTTTTTGAAATTAAACCAGACTAGTGGAATCTAGTCAAAAGATAATGTTTTTAGCAAAGGAGAGAAATAAAAATCTCACCTTTGAAACTTTGCTTCAGACTTCTTTTTGAATGTTTTTGAAAGTCCACTAATCTTTTTGGTCTAATTCAGTTTGTACATGGACTAACTCTGTGTTTTGAAAGATTTCAGTGTCATAAGATGGGGCATTAAACCAATGAAATAAGATCTATTGATTAATTATTTTGAGAGAATAGTGTGATTAACAATACAATTAAATATAGCATTAAAGATTTAGAGTAGTACAGGATAATTTTGTAACAGTGAGGATCATTGAGAGAACTGGGAGGGAAGCCTTTAGAAAGGACAGACAGTTGTTTGCAAATGTGCCTGAGTGATGTGGAAGGGACTGTGTGACCTCTTTATTCTCTGATTAGAAATAAAATGTTTAACCTCATTTTTCTTGACGTTTGTCTTTTCTAGATTGTCAAAAGAGTGGGGAATAGTGAGGAAACCCCGATGATTGGAGACAAAGTTTATGTCCATTACAAAGGAAAATTGTCAAATGGAAAGAAGTTTGATTCCAGTCATGATCGAAACGAACCATTTGTCTTTAGTCTTGGCAAAGGTAAGAGGGTATTTTTTTTTTGAGTTGTGTTTTGCTTAGATTTATTGCTATTTATATTATATGGGAGCTAGTGGATCCTATCCTTGCCAAAAGTAAAGATATTTTGGAGCAGTAGTTCTCATGGATCCTATCCTTGCCAAAAATAAAGATATTTTGGAGCAGTAGTTCTCAAAGTATGGTCCGTGGATCCCTGTGGGGTCCCTGAGATACTTTTAGGGGGTCCATAGTGTCAAAATTATTTTCATAATAATACTAAGATGTTATTTATTTATTTATTTTACTGTGTTGACATTTGCACCGATGGTACCAAGCTGCAATGGTGAATATTTGCTGGAGCCTTATCACAAATCTAGGCAATGGCACCAAACTATACCATTAGTATGCCCTCACTCACTGTTTAAATAAGAAAAAAAAAAGAAGGCCAGTATCACTTAAGAATGTCCTTGATAAGGTGTAAAACATATTAATTTTATTAAATCCTAATCCTTGAGTTTCACATTGTTTTGATATTTTGTGACAGATGGGAAAGCACTTCTGCATCCCCAACTACAGTGGCTATCTCAAGGGAAAGCACTCGTGTACTTGTTTTAGTTGAGAGCTGAACTAGCTGCATTTTTTCCATGAGGCAGCATTTTTTTTGTTTTGTTCTTTTGCGGTACGCGGGCCTCTCACTGTTGTGGCCTCTCCCGTTGCGGAACACAGGCTCTGGACACGCAGGCTCAGCGGCCATGGCTCACGGGTCTAGCCGCTCCACGGCATGTGGGATCTTCCCGGACCAGGACATGAACCCGTGTCCCCTGCATCCGCAGGCAGACTCTCAACCACTGTGCCACCAGGGAAGCCCGAAGCACCATTTTTATTTGAAAGGGCAAGCTATGATTATTCAGACTTGATTTTTCCCTATTTGGCAGATATTTTCTCGCAAATGAATGAAGTGATCACTTCAAGGACAGCAACTGACAGTATTTGTTGCCATTGAGTTTTCAAGTGAAAATTACAGTTTCAGAAAATTTGTATCTGCTACTCAGAGCTCAACAGCTTCCCAAAACTTAAAAGACTTCTGTTGAGATCAATGAGTATTAATGAATGTGATTTTTAAAATATCATGAAATGAAATGTGTTAACATTTGGAAGATTGTGTGACTCAGTGAACAATATTTTCCCAATGACCAGTGCAAGACGTTATAAAATTATGCATAAGTAAAAGGTCCATTTGATGTGTAAGCTAGACCAATGGATTTTAACGTAACATAATATGAAAAGTTCATTGATAACGGTTTCAGATTCCACATTGCAACTAATCTTTATGAAACTACCACTTGTCCAGTTTTGATGTAGTATCAGATTATATTCATCATTATCTGAAAAGGCTATTAAAAAACTCCTATCTTTTCTAATTATCTATATGTGCGGGTTTGGATTTTTTCCATATACTTCAGCCAAAAATTGCAACAGATGAATCCAAAAGTAGGTATGAGAATCTGGTTGTCTTTTATTAAGTCAGACACATTTTACATTTGTAAAGTGATAAAACAGTGTCACTCTTCTCACTAATTTTTTTCTTTTGAGAAATATAGTTATTTTCCATAAAAATAATTTATGTTAACATATGAGGTTATTGTTATTTTAAATGAACTGGTAAATAACTATTAAAAAATTTTTAAATATGGTAAAGATCAGTAGATACAGCATACAAACAAAAGGACTTAGGGTCTTCAATTTTTAAGGTATAAAGGGGTCCTGAGGAAAAAAGTTGAGAACCACTGTTTTAAAATCTTAAATGTGATTTTTTACTAATTTCTTTACAAATGCTTTTAAATGTCTTCAGTTAATTTAGTATTCTTTTTTTTTTTTATCTTGGAAGAAGAATAATAGCCCATACATCAAATTGAATAGCTACCATGTGGCTTGTTGGAAGTTAGTGGCTGAATTAGAGTCTTTTTATTCTTATCTGCCACAGATATAGCAGACTTCTAGTTTGTTCCCAGATCAAGTGTAGGAGAAAAGGGGCGATCCCCCTCATTCACCACCATGGCTCAGTGTTGAATAATTCCTTTCTTTTTCTGACTCTACACCTTAGTTGAGTTGCTCGCTAAGCAACGATGTGGGAAAGGAAACAGCAAGTAGCTAAGGAGTTAAACTCTTTCTGCCTCTCTGCCTTCCCTGGTACCCACAGGCATTTGTATGTCATGGTGACTTCTGCTTCCTGTACAGCTGTACTACCTCCAAACTAGTGCTGGCTGTGCCACTGCTCCCTTCTCCTTTGGGTCCTCAGGGAGTTAATGGCTCATGTGAGATTAATCTTGTGTTCAATAAGATAGCAATCAAAATCAAATACAGATTTTTTTTTTCTTACCATAGCAGATAAGGATGACGGTTAACTTAAACTTTTTTTCATTTTTGTTGATGTAAGGATGTGAATTTCCAGGGCCACCAGCATGGCTGTGGCATCAAAATTTAATTTAGGTGACCTCAGAGTAAATGGCCTCATCAGACCTCTTTGTTCCCACTGCCCCCTGCCTTTGAATTTCTGTCTAGAAGAAGTTGGTAGGTTTAAGATAATAGGTCTCCTCTCAGCAGTTATCTTTGCAAGTAGACTTAAGAATTGCTTCTCTACCCAGATTTTCTCAGTAAAACATACAATGGTGAATGTGTCTTTCATCTTTCCTAGAATTTTGAGCAGAGAGAAAAGAGGCAACTTCCAGTTGACTTGGTACCTATGGCACACCTATCTAGAGATAGTGTTGTCTCATGGGGAGAACATCCAGCTGGGTGTTGGGAAGCCAGGGTTCCTGTCTTTGTTCTTTCCTGTGGTATGTTAACATGAGTAAGCCACCTAACCTTCCCTGCTCTTACAAAAAGGAAGCATCTGTAGAAGAGCTTTGAGATTAATCCTGAGTCTAAGATTCCATTCTTGTATATTCTGCAAAGAGTACAGGAACAAAAACTGTAAAGGACTAAACCCAACACAATTACAGAACCTTTAGAGGCCCCCTTAAGATGATAATTAGAAATATGAGACTAGAGCAGTATCCCTCTGGTAAAACTTCTATAACATAATGTGTTCAGTTGCCTATAAAACAAACATTGGTTAGGCAGTTTATAGTTTTATACCTATATGTTATGGCAGTAGCTACTTCATAACATAATGAAGAAAAATAATATAAATAACTGTAGCACAAATATTGTACATTGAACTCTCTTGATCCCTTATAGTGTACCTCTCCCAAGGGAATAAATAGAAATATTTCAGTGGAAAGTCACACTGATTTTGGGGTTCTATTGTGACTTCAGTATTTAAAATAGAATCATAGGGCTTCCCTGGTGGCGCAGTGGTTGAGAGTCCGCCTGCCGATGCAGGGGACATGGGTTCGTGCCCCGGTCCAGGAGGATCCCACGTGCCACGGAGCGGCTGGGCCCGTGAGCCATGGCCGCTGGGCCTGCGCGTCCGGAGCCTGTGCTCCGCAACGGGAGAGGCCACAGCAGCGAGAGGCCTGCGTACTGCAAAAATAATAATAATAATAAAATAAAATAAAATAGAATCATAAGAACTTATCTATAAAAATTGCATTAAAAATACACATACCATAAGTGTAAATTTGAGGTATACCTACACATTGTTTGTATGTGTGTCTGTTGTTCTTTTCGTACCATCTTTCAAACTTTGTGCTTCACTTCCCTCATATATAAAGTGATGATAATAATAGTATATACAATTATATGTTGAGGATTAAATAAGATAGTATACACTGTTGCTTAGCACTCAGCCTAATACATAGTAAGCACTCAAATCTTTTGTTACTGTTGTTGTTACAGTACTGGGATTATTGGCTGGCTTTACAATAGAGTGGCAAGAGCTGTGTTACAGCAGTTTGGGTCCTCACACCTATTTACTATGCCTGCATACAGACCTTTTGAATGCTTAACCATCTTTTTTAGCCCCAGGAAGTCTGGAAAAACAACAACTGGATCAATCTAAGACAATTGGTTATCACCACTACAGAATATGTTACAGATATTAGAATGATGATGGTTTCCCTCACTGGATTTTCTTAACTAAATCTTTGTTACATGTTCTGAATTCCTAGAACTGTGTCCATAACCCATCTTAAAAGAAGTTGAAATAAGAATGACTCAGGATTTTCAAGTATACTTCCACAACAGGGGTTCTGTTCTTTCCCTTTCCCTGCCTGCAGCAAATATGTTGTCACTAAAATTGTGAAGGGATGGGTTTGGGGGCTGAAAGAATTGTATCTACCTCTGTTCTTATAAGTAAATCCAAGGACACTAAAGCTTCACCCCTTCCCCATCTACCCCTATAAAGGCCTGGTGATTTCTGATAAAAGGCTACTTCAGTGAAGTGGTTTTTCGTGCTCTTCGTATATGACTAACATGGTTGGGAATTATGAAGATAAAAATACTCTCTCTTATATTCTTCCTCCAGATTTGAGAAGAGAAACAAACCAGTCATTTTGGATTTTTCACATACGTATGCTTCTCTCTTACTATTGAGATTAAACCATAATGAAGTAAATATCGGTGATCTGCCTTTAACGTTAATCTAACCTTATTAGATGCATGATGACCCATGATTATTGGTAAAAACATTTTTTAATTTAGCAGTCATTAGCATATTGGAGCAAAAGGGAGAAAGTATATGTTGAAAGACTAATGGCTAATACTTTTAAGTACTTACAGTGCCAGGCAAAGGGCTTAATACATTATCTCATTTAATCCTCACACCAATCCTATTATTACTTTATAGATTTTTTGGTACAATTTACTTAGTATAGTTTAGGTGACAGTCATATTAACATCTGTGTATAAGACTGAGTTTTTTATTGAGGTACTATTTACATATAATAAAACTTAACCCTTCTAAAGGGTATATAGCTTGATGAATTTGGGTAATAGTTGTGTAACCACCACCACAGTCAAAATATAGAACAGTTTCCTCACCCTAAAAAGTTTTCTTATGGACCCGGGGCCATGGAATCACTAATCTGACTTCTGTTACTATAGCTTTGCCTTTTCCAAAAGTTCATATAAATGGAATCATATGTCATCTTTGGCATTTGACTTCTTTCACTTAGCATAACGATTTTGAGACTGATGCATGTTGAATTGCCAAGTAGCATTTTACAAGTATGGAAACACCACAATTTGTTCATCCATTCAAAAAATTGGACATTGGGGTTGTTTCCATTTGGGGGCTATTGTGAATAATGTAATGAGCATTCATATACCTGTCTTTGTGTGGCTATGTTGGGTAAATTTATTTTGGGGTAAATACCTGGGAGTGGACTTGTTGATCATATGGTAAAACATATGTTTAACTTTATAAGTTAATACCATACTGTTTTTTCAAAGTGGCTGTGCCATTTTGCATTCTCACCAGCAGTGTTTGAGAGTTTGTTTTACACATGCTTGTCAACCATTAGTACTATCAGTCTTTTTAACTTTAGCCATTTTAATGGGTGTGAAATGGTATCTGATTTTGGTTTTCAGTTGCATTTCCTTGGTAACTGGTCACATTGAGGGTATCTTTTCTTGTGCTTAGTGGACATTTGTATATTTTCTTTTGTGAAGTATCTGTTCAAATCTTTTGCCCATTAAAAAAAAAAAAACAATCTTTTTGAGTTGTACTCAACAAGACAAGCACTTAATCAGATATGTATTTTGCAAGCATGTTCTCCCAGTCTCTAGCTTGCCTTTTCATTTTCTTAATTGATCTTTCAAAGAACAAAAGTTTTTAATTTTGATGAAGTCCACTTTACCAATTTTTAAAAAATGTTTTAGGTACCTACTATAACCATTTTAGTTTTGATTTGCTTTGGTTTTTTTGTTTACCTATGAGGAAACTAAGGTACAGAGGGAGATTAAGTAATTAGCCCGAAGTTAATATGGTAAAGTGGCAGGGCCAGGATTCAAAGCCAGGCAGTGTCTTTCAAGTTATGTTAGATCTTAAGGTTTAAAACTAGCCTAAACACTAGGTATAGAAACAAAGTAGGTGCTGATCCAGCAGAATTTACTGAGTGCCTGCTGTACACCAGACATTTTTCTTACAGGAATGATGTAGTTAATGAGGTTTATCAAAAGCAAAATTATTGCTGTTACATGCTTGGTATTGTGGGCCTAATTCCTATTTTTAAAGTTTAATTTTTATTTGAAGTGTATTTTTTTTCACATATTTTAGGCCTTGACAACGTTTTACAAGTAGTAAAATACACTTACTAGTAATGGGTAACCATGCAGCCAGCTGCTTGTGGGTTGTGGTTTAACCATGTGTTCCCTTTAAATTTCTATTGATACATTTGCTCCACCATAAATATATTCTTAACATCTGTTAACTTTTTTTTTTTTAACCTGCAGTTTAGGAGCACTCAGGATTCGGAAAGAAGGCTTTTAGGCCAAAATATTTAATTTTCCTAACCCTCCCCAAAAATGTGAGCCAGAAAGACAGCAAACTTTCAGAAAGTACTTTCTTTGGCCTTACCTGGTACTTTCTGATAGAGTAAGAATGCTTCCGGTTTCATCGCCGAGTGGATATTAAGGAGAAGCTAATTTAGGCAGGGGTGAGAGCAGACTGGGAGAAGCTAACACATTTCTAACTCCATTAAAATTAGATACTGCAGCATGGACCGTGTTCCTTTATTGAGTATATAGTATTGTGGTTTTAAGTTCTTTGGGAAATAAAAAATAATCAAGACATGACTCCTGCCTTCAGGTATCTAGTAGTTTAGCCTGGCAGAGTTGATCATTGAGGTTGTCCCAGCACAGATTATTTTCACCCCCTGTTTTTGAAATGATAAGCCATGAGGGTGGGGAGAGATCATCTGGTGGTCAGTTTTCTTAGTAATTAAATAGAGAAATGGCAAAAATAGAATGTAACATAAGACATATGAACACTTTAAAAGAATCTTAACATATAAACGAGTTTGTTGAATTCATAATCAGATACTTTTGGTAGGGAATAGGGATGATTATCAGAGCCCTTTTATAAGACATTTAAAAGTAAGACTAAATAAAATTTATAAGAGGAAAAAAATACACAGGAAAAACTTTGCTTTGTCTAGCATAAAAAGAAAGACAATGTCAATATTATCAATGGTTTCAAATGCAAACATGCATTTAAAGGTTAGATTAGTCAATAATTTTATCAAGGATGCCAAGACTGTTTATTGAGGAAGGGACAGTCTTTTCAACAAACGATGCTGGGAAAACTAGATATTCACATGCAAAAAAATGAAGTTAGACCCTTACTTTACATCACATACAAAAATTAACTCGAAATGGATCAAAGATATATAAGACTTAAAACTGTATTTTCTTAGAAGAAAACTTGGAGGCAAAGTTTCTTGACATTAGATTTGGCAGTGATTTCTCGGATATGACACCAACAGCAAGGCAGCAAAAGTAAAAACTACATAAATTGGACTACATCAAAATTTAAAACTGTGCATCAAAGAATACAATAATGGAGTGAAAAGGCGCCTAAAGAATGGGAGGAAATATTCGCAAATCATGTATGTGACGAGGGGTTAATATCCAGAATATATAAAGAACTCCTATAATCCAACAACCAGAAAACCTCAAATAACCTGATTATAAAATGGACAATGGATTTAAATAGACATTTCCCTAAAGAAGATAGACAAAAGGACTACAAGCATATGAAACGATGCTCTACATCACTAAATCATTAGGGAAATACAAATCAAAACCACAGTGAGAGGGACTTCCCTGGTGGTCCAGTGGTTAAGACTCTGTGCAGGGGCCATTGGTTTGATCCCTCCTGGTCAGGGAACTAAGATCCTGCATGCCGTGTGGCACAGCCAAAAAAAAAAAAAAAAAATTTAACAATATCGCCTCACAGCATCAGGTACTATTTAAAAAAAAAGAAAAAGAAATTTGCAAGTGTTAGCAAGTTGTGGAGAAATTGAAACCCCCGTGCACTGTTGGTGGGAATGTAAAATAGTGTAGCCACCATGGAAAATAGAATGGTAATTCCACAAACAATTAAAAATAGAGTTAACCTATGATCCAGCAATTCCACTTCTCCGTATATACCAGGGTCCTAATGAGATATGTGTACACCCATATTTGTAGCATTATTCATTATAGCTGAAAGGTGGAAGCCACCCAAATGTTTGTCTATAGACAAATGGATAAACAAAATGTCTTATGTACATACAATGGTATATTTCTACAAAGGAGTATTATTCACATGGGACAAAACTGATGAACCTCGAGGACATTACACTAAGTGAAATAAACCAGTCACAAATAGACAAATACTGCATGATTCCACTTACATCTAGAGAAATCTAGAGTAATCAAATTCATAAAAACAAAGTAGAATAAAATTCTTGCCGGAGCTTGGGACAGGAGGAAAAGAGGAGTAGCTTAATAAGTAGACTTTTAGTGTTGCAAGATGAAAAGTTCTGGACATTGGTGGCACAACAGTGTGAACATACTCAACTGTGCACTTAACAGTTGAAATGGTCATTTTTATGTATTTTACCACAATTAAAAAATTTTTTAATCAATAAAAAAGAATGTTCTAAAATGGTCACTATAGTCTATTATAAGTGAAAGTATTCAGTGATTAATTTAAAATGTTATATTTTAAAACGTGTTGCATGATATTTTAATAGACTTTATTTTTTTAGAGCAGTTTTAGGTTCACAGCAAAAATTGAGCGGAAGGTACAGAGATTTCCCATGTACCCCCTGCCCCTCCATGTGCATAGCCTCCCCCTCTTATCAGCACCCCCTCCAGGATGGTGCACTTGTTACAGTGGATGAACCTACAATGAGCCTATAAAATTTGATTTTGATTTTCTTAATCAGAAAAAATTATATAATATTCTTCAGAGAGAAGAAAAATACAGTGCATTGCTTTTATACTGGGCTTTGTACACTTTTAACGTTTCACTTCCCTATAGTTAGGTATATATAAGAAGCATTTACACTTAAAGATAGATACATTATATATTTCTGTAAATATATATTCTTATTTCAGATTTTGTTACTAATGGTATTCCAAATAGGACTACTGAAATTGATAAATTGTGTTTGAGCCGGTAAAACTGAAGTCCAGAACAAGTGGAAGAATAAATTGCGTTTATATATTCTTGGTGTATTATACCTACAGTTAAGACCCTAAAGATCAAAAGATCCCAAAGATCAAGAATCTTAAAAATGTTTATGCTTTGACCCAGTAATTCTACTTCTAGGAATTGAATCTAAGGAAATATGGTAGAAGCTTGCTTAACCAACTCCAGACTAACTGCCGCTCTCCATTCTACCTGTAAATACACTGAGTGACACTGCTAGTTTCATATTCTTCACTGTGGCCCTGCACTATGCTTCAGCCAGTTGAGTGAGCCTTGTCAATGCCCTCCACCCACAGACCACCAGGAGCACAACTATAGTGAACAAGTTGGGTTTATTACTCGTACGGAGGTAGACTGCACACCATGGGAAACTGGAGGTGTCTCAGAGTGTTCAGAAGGTCTTTTATAGGCTTTGGACTTGTATTTAGGTGATTTGGGGAAGAGTTTAAGGAAGAAGGGATTTGCTCTGGATTGGATATTGTTGGGATGCAGGTGATTCTTTGGGTATCTTAGTAAATCTTATCTAGGAGGAGGGCTGACTGGAGTGAGACTAAAGCTACACCTGTAGAGAAGCAGAAGTCACTCATGTCACCAGGAGAGGGGGATGTTTGGTATTTTGTAGGTTGCACAGGGACCTTGTTTTTTGTCCATGCTCAGACAAAATTTTGAAGTGTTCTTGTTTTGTCTCACTTTTTCATGGTCTCAGAGTGACCTTGTCTGATGTTGATGTTTTGTGAGATTGTTATGTCCGACAGGAGAACAACATGGCTTGGCTGTGTGCCCCAGTCCAGCTTCAGAATCACCAAGGCCTAGCTGTAAGTGTCGGGCAGTTGCCAGACGTTAGGGTGTGCTTATTTCTTCCTCAGACTTTTATTAAGAATCAGTCTAAACTTGTTTATATCCACTGTCCTTTTTGTAATTATATAAGTTCATTAGATAGTATATAAAACTCTGAAATTAGTGTAATAAGAAATGGGACTTATTTCTTTGAAAACTAAGTTGAACATCTTTGGAAAGACTTATTAAAGTGAATTGCTAAAAGCCTTTTTTAAATAGCTATTGAGGGACTTCCCTGGTGGTCCAGTGGCTAAGACTCCAAGCTCCCGATGCAGGTGGCCTGGGTTTGATCCCTGGTCAGGGAACTAGATCTCACATGCTGCAACTAAGAGTTCACATGCCGCAACTAAAAGATCCTGCGTGCCACAACTAAGACCCAGGGCAGTCAAATAACTAAATAAATAAATATCTTTTAAAAAATGGCAGTTGCATTAGGGGTGGGTAAACGCTAGGTGAAATAAGTAGGCCATTCAGAACACATTTTTACCAGGATTCCACATACTGATTGCTTTTTACAAGGGTCTTCTACTTCTTACTTCACTTTAAAGAAATCCATGTTGTAAGTTGCAAATGATATGCCATAAATATGATTTATATAGTAAAGATGATATAGAACTCTTATCACTTGTCACACGCAGACAAGGCGTTGGACTTCTATCACAGGATTAGTGAATTAATATACTTTGATAGGTTTTAAGTTTAAAAAAAGTTTGAGGTTGTATATGTTCATTTTTATGATTCCTCACTTAAAGCAACATTTTAAATTAACCTACAACCATAGTCCTAATGTGTCAGGTAAGAGGCTTTCATTATGCAAAAAAAAAAAATCGTGAAGATTTAGGTGCAGAGTTGTTCATTGCAACTTAATAAGAGTAAAAAAAAGCAATTTAAATATTTATTAGTGGGAGTAATGAAATTATGGCGTATTTAAAAGATGAAATAGTAAATAGCATATAGTTATTAAAAGTCATGTTTTCAGGTATTGTCTTTTAACAAGAAAAATGCTCATATAATGTGAAATGCAGAGTAGGCTACAAAACCAAATAAACTATGATCAGAATTTTAAGAATGTATATATAAAAAATTCAATATGTAAACAAAGTATACATACACAATTGGAAGAAAACGAGCCAAGAAATTGACAGTTTACCCCAGATGCTGAAATTTCAGAGGTTTTTTATTCTCTGTGCTTTTATATACTTTCCAAGTGTTCTATAATGAGTATGTATTATTTTTTAAATCAGGGGGAAGTGCTTTTTAAGAAAAGAGGCCCAAGATTGGCAATTTTAGAAATATACCTGTGTTCATATCAGTCTGGCTCTTTGCTCAGTGTGTTTCCTTCAGTGTCTAAAGCTCAGTGTTTAAAAGAAGCTTTAATGTTCCTGAATGAGAAGAAGAGCCAAAGGCATAGGCATGATTTATTCAGCTTGAGGCTCCTGTGAATTTAATAGCCAGGCTGACGTTTCCAACTTCTAGGGCCTAGCATAGGCATCATCTGTGAAGTAAGCTTTTGCTGACTGTTCCAACCCCACCCCAAGGCAAAAGCCCCTGTTTGTACTCTTATGTTAGTGTTCACCATGCTTAAAAAAATCAGGGCAGGTATCTTTCTGCTCCACTAGCCGTACTACATTGCATGTTTCTTGGAAGGAAGAAGAGAACAGCCACCTTTGTATTTTTAGTACCTAGACAGACCTTTGCTCCTCAGTAATTGGCTGAATGCCTTGAACAAATGTACAGTAGTAACCCCATAGTATAAAGATTTCCTGAAAGAGGGTGTAAGGTATTTGTCTTAAAATATCGGAGTTGAGAGTAAAAAAAAAATTGTTCTAAATGGCCCACGCTAAAGCCATTGCACTCTTTGAAGAGCATCAGTGACAGTAGAGCAGCCTGTCAACAGCAGACTTTACATTTCTTCTGATGATTCTAGACTGTTTTCACATTGGAACCGTGTGTGGGCATATAAATTAATGTAGCCCTTTTGGAAGGGCAGTTGGGCAATATCTATCAAATGGAAAGTGCACATCACCTTTGCACTTCCAGGAATTTACCTTCTAAATATACTTGCACAAAATAGGCAAACATAAGGGACAAAAATTCTTATTAGAGTACTGTTGGCAATGTATCTCAATAGTAGAGTGACTGGAATATTATGAAGCCACCGAGAATGAAGTAGGTCAGTATGTATTTAGGATGATGATAACTGTCCTTTGTTAAATACATATTATATGCCAGGCACTTGACATATTTTATCTAATAATTCTTGTAACAACTATATGGCAGGTACTATTATTATCTACATTTTGCAGATGAGGAAACTTGCACAAGGTCACACAACTAATATGGGGCCGACCTGGTATTCTAATTTAGTCAGTCTGAAGTTAAAGCAGGCTGCACGTCTAACCCCTAAAACGCATATCCTATCTGCTGATGGATAAAGATATGTATATACACATAAATGAATAAATTTTAAACATTTTATATTTATAACATATTTCTGTATAATTAAAATATCTATGTAATGAGAAAACAGTTCAGAACTGAATGTATAGTATGCTGTCATTTATGTTTTAAATTATTTTAAAAGCGACAGCACACAGTGGATGGGTTGCAATTATACCCCAATAAAGATGTTTAAAAAAAATAAAAAAATATAAAAAAAAAAATGAGAATGAATAATAAAGATTCTTATATGCAAAAAAATAATTTTAAACATTTTATATTTATAACATATTTCTGTATAATTAAAATATCTATGTAATGAGAAAACAGTTCAGAACTGAATGTATAGTATGCTGTCATTTATGTTTTAAATTATTTTAAAAGCGACAGCACACAGTGGATGGGTACAAAAAAAACATAACAGTGGCTTCTTTTAAGGAGGGAATGGATGACCTTTTACCTTTCACTTATATCTTTCTCTCGTGTGTTTTAATAATTGGCATGTATACCTTATATACACTTTTAACTAAAATAAGTGTATCTGATATTTTGAAAAGTTGTAACGCCTAAGACTAAGCTGAAGTCATGAGTCACAAATGCTTTGTCCATATCTACTTACATACCTTAGTATAGGGTTCCCCTTATTCTAATCATCCTTACTCTAATCCTAACATCAGTTCTCAGTTCAAGATAATAGCTCTCTTCAAAATTCACCTTCTCTGGAGTTCATTGCTTATTACCTGATCTCACTTTGAATACTAAAGTCTTTGACATAGCACCTCAAATGTATATATTATCCCTTGAAATTTTGTACATTTTCTATTGTTTCCCAAAGGATTTGGGACTGCTTGTTGTAAGATACAATTATATGGGTTAATATAGTTCTATAGCTGAGCAGTAAGCTTTGTTCCCTGGAAGTAGGAAAAAAAAAAAATTCTGAGTTCTGCACTTCTTGTGATTTGGCAAAAAAGGACACATATCATTCTGTTTTTTTTAGAAAAACAAAACCCACTTTTTTTCTTACTCTAAATTTTGAGAAGAAATCTGTTTCATGGGCCTTTTTATACAATTTATACTTTTCCAGTTTCTTGTTTGTTGTTTTTGTCTGCCCAACTAAATTATAAGCTTTCTTAGGACAAATTCCATTTTCTATACTATTTTTGTTCCATTTCTGCCTAGAAAACACGCACTTATTCTTATGGTTGAAATTATAAATTAAGCAACAACTGCAGCCCAGCCACATTTCAAAGATGATGTTACTGCCACTTTTCAAAGACTTAGTCTTTGAGTAGTTTAGAAACTGATACTACTTTCATCCTTCTCAGCAGAGAATCTTCTCTGATAGCCCTCAAAAAAAAAAAATCACAATTTATTTCTTAGTGTATAGGTCTTACTGAGGGTTTTTTTAGCCCCTACTTCCTAGCTGAATAGTATGTAAGGAATTGGAAATTTGTTTGAACTTTTGTTTCATGACAGTTAAGTCTTTTAAAATATGGCTTATAGCTTTCAACCACTTTTTCCTTTCTCCTAGGCCAAGTTATCAAGGCATGGGACATTGGGGTGGCTACCATGAAGAAAGGAGAGATCTGTCATTTACTGTGCAAACCAGAATATGCATATGGCTCGGCTGGCAGTCTCCCCAAAATTCCCTCGAATGCAACTCTCTTTTTTGAGGCAAGTATGTGTGTGATGTTGCCTTGTTAGCATCTGCTCTACTATAATGCTGGCTCCAAAGCAACAGGCAGTGGAACAAGGAGCTGAGCTTGCTATTGAGAATCAGATCCAACTTATTTATTTTGGAGCTTGGCTTCTTGAATTGTTTCCCACAAACCCAAGGGATGTGTGCCAGTGCTTTCTTAGAAACGTGTCTCTGGCAGAAAACGGTCATATCCAAATAAACAAAAGACAACAGGCTTAGAAATAAAGGTTCTGGTCAGTGGTGTGAGTTATGACATACTCAAACCTGATCAGAAGACAGGATGGAAATGTGGGAGATACATGTTGAAATATACCTAAAGCTATAAAGCAAGTTGTAAAGCTATTTTCATATTACAGAGGTTTATAAATGTCACAGATCTCACTTCCTCATTAGAAGCAGTAGATGGTGATAAAATGGTATTCATTGTGTTTAATTATACATATTTGGCCATACCTAATTAAAAAATTAAAGAGGGGAAATGCCTAAAACATTGTAACTAGGTAAAATACACCTTTAGTTGGTTGTAGGCCTGATTCATAAGATTTAGTCTTAATTTTAAGAAGGGGATTCCATGAATCGGGAGAAAAAGTGGTGGCCTCTAGAGTCAGACAAAATAGTCTGGGCCAGCACTGTGTCACTCTGGCTTTTTGCCCACAAGACAGTTTTCCTTGTATTTCCTGTCTGTCTTTGCACTGCAGCCCCACAGGATGTAGTCCTAGACATTATCATTACATGAAGTTTCTTTCCAGGTATTGAAAAGTGCAGTGTTCTTTTTTCCCTACTTTTCCAATAATTAAGAAGCACAGGTAAATATAAAACAGAGTTTTATTTTGTAAAATGAAAGGAGAGTGGTTGCCCTTGCCTTTAAGTATGTTAAATTGGCTTTTTTGGTCCGTTCTCAGTCAGATCCCTTTTTCCTTTCTAGATTGAGCTTCTTGATTTCAAAGGAGAGGATTTATTTGAAGATGGAGGTATTATCCGAAGAATCAAACGGAAAGGAGAAGGGTATTCAAACCCAAATGAAGGAGCGACAGTAGAAAGTAAGTACTGCTGCGAGAGGGAACTGGTCCTTAAAAGTTGGGTTCCAATTATGTGGATGAAATGGAGATTTTGTTTTAAAAAATCTGTTTATGAAAATAAATATATTGAATATATATCTCTTAATAGTTTTAAATTCAGCATTTATTTAAAAGTGACTTCATTTAGTAAATATTCATTCAACCTGTGTGTGCCAAGAACTGTACCAGCCTCTTCAAACTCAAAACGATGAGTAAAAGGTAAGCCCATCCATCAATGAATTCTTAGTCTGTGGATTCCTTGGTGTGCCAACAGTTATATTAGTTGCCTTATATATTATTTATTTATTTCTCACAATAACCTTTTGAGCTATGATTAATTATCCCTAGGTGAGAAAAGTGAGTTCAGAGAAGTTATGTAAATTACCCAAGGTTACAGAGTTACCAAATAGAGTAGTAGATTGTAATGCCTGTCAGGGCATCAAACCCATTTCACTGGCTGTCATTAAGATAAAAAACAGTTCATCATTTTAGTTAGATCAAAACAGGAGAATAGTTTATTCTGTTCTGTGTCAGGAGACCTGGGTTCAAGCTCTGCTTTGTCATTTATTGAGTGACCTGAAGCTATTCCATTTTCTTCATTTGCTAGTAAGTTGAATATAAGGACAGGGCTGACTGAGGACTGGGTTAACTGAGCACCCGTCCACCCTCCCAGAGGGAGGTGTACACACATTGTGTGTACACTACTTGTTACTTTATATTCTAATCAGCATCTGCCCATTTCCCTAGTATACAGTGAGTGCTGGAGGACCAGAATCTTTCTTCATCTTTTTGTTTCCAGCATCACCTACAGAGCCTTACACACATTTGTTGTTCAGTAAATGCTTTCTGCATGGATAAATTTTTTGCAAGATGGCATTTACTGAGTTGAAGTACTTCAAAAAAGACAGTAGTGAGAAAACAAATACTTCCATTTAAAAAAATCAAGGGAGAACTTCCCTGGTGGCGCAGTGGTTGGGGTCCACCTGCCAATGCAGGGGACGCGGGTTCAATCCCTGGTCCGGGAGAGCAACTGGGCCCGTGTGCCACGGCGAGGAGTGGCCCCCGCTTGTCACAGCTGGAGGGGACCTGTGTGCAGCAGCAGGGATCCGATGCAGCCAAAGATGAATAAATAGAACAAATAAATTTTAAAAAAAAATTTTTTTAAGTTATTAAAAAAAAAAAGTCAAGGGAATTCCCTGGTGGTCCAACGGTTAGGACTCGGCACTTTTACTGCTATGGCCCGGGTTCAGTCCCTGGTTGGGGAACTAAGATTTTGTAAGCCGCGTGGTGCAGCCAAAAAAACTTTTTAAATTTTAAAAAGAAAGAAAGAAATACTTCCCTTAAAAAATAAAATCACTGGGTTTCCCTGATGGCGCAGTGGTTAAGAATCTGCCTGCCAGTGCAGAGGACATGGGTTCCATCCCTGGTTCAGGAAGTTCCCACATGCTGCAGAGCAACTAAGCCAGTGTGCCACAACTACTGAGCCTGCGCTCTAGAACCCGCGAGCCACAACTACTGAAGCCCACGCACGTAGAGCTGGTGCTCCGCAACAAGAGAAGCCACTACAATGAGAAGCCTGCGTACCGCAATGAAGAGTAGCCCCCGCTCACCACAACTAGAGAAAGCCTGCATGCAGCAACAAAGACCCAACACAGCCAAAAATAAAAATAAATAAAATAAAAAGAATTTAAAAAAAAATCAAATTACTAAATAAGGATGGCAGCATGAACTATTGATATTATCAATATAAAAGGCCTAAAGAGTTCATTTTTAAAATGTAAACTAGAATAGTTGATTTTCTCATCTTTAATGTTGCATGTTGAACCACAACATTATCTTACATTCTACTTTGAATGCATGTTTCATTTCCACGAGTCTGGCAAATTAGTTCAAATTTAGTTTTTTTTTTTTTAATTGGAAACAGTTATAAATAGTATTACTGTTCTGTTGTAGTTAAAGTGTTTAGATAGTTATCACTCTTGATAAGTTTTAGAATAAATGAAGAAGAGCTCAGGTGTATAGTGTTGGAGAAATACCTGGACCAGGAGCTGGAAGATAGGGTTCAGGCTTTGGCCCACTCTAACTAGACGTTGCCTCTCTGGCATCAGCTTCTTTCCTGTCCAGTGATGCAGGGGTAGACGCCTTAATTTCTAAGGTCCTACTAGCCCAAAAAATTCCTGATAGAATTCTAAATGTTTATGAAAGTTATAGAAATGATAGAAAATTCTCCTCAATATATTAACAAGAACTTAAAAATCTTGTCTATAACATGTATTTTAAATTTTTATTATGAAAAATTTCAAACATATACAGAAGTAGAGGGTTTTTTCCCCCTGTGATACAGTGACTCCCCAGATTTAACAAGTTATATATTTTTAAATTGGAGGTTTTTGTCAACTAAATTAAAAGGAAAAACTTCCCAGTTATAGGCAATACCACAAAACTACCACTGTAGAGTTAACTTTGGAGCAGGCTAAATTAAATCAAATCTTGCTTTTGGTAATATTTTCAATTGGAGTCATTTTTTTAACTTTTCATTTTGAAATAATTTTTGACTTCTGGAAAAGTTGCAGAACTAGTACAGAGAATTTCCTTATATGCTTCACCCAGCTTCCCCTAATGTTGACATCTTACTTGACCACAGTACTTTTATCAAAATCAGGAAATTAACATTGATTCAGTGCTATTAACTATTCTACACATCTTACTTGAATTTCACCTGTTGCCATGCTGATGTCCTTTTTCAAGTCCACCATCAAATTCAGGATCCAACATTGTAATTTAGTTGTCATGTCTCCTTGTCTCCTCCAATCTGTGACAGCTGATCAGTCTTTGTGTTTTTTTGTGACTTTTAACACTTTTGAAGTTAAATAATTGAAGGCCAATTATTGTAGAATAGCCCTCAATTTGGGTTGGTTTGATGTTTTCCCCTGATTAGATTTAGGCTATACATATTTGGAAAAATACATAAGTGATGTGCCCATCTCAGTTCATCATTATCAGGAAGTACATGACATTGATGTCTCATTACTGTTGATGTTAACTTGGGCCACTTGGTTAAGGTGGGGTCTGCCATGTTTCTCCACTGTAAAGTTACTATTTTTCTCTCTCTAGTTACTAAGTATCTCATTGGGAAGGAAATACTTGGAAACTATTCAGATAACCTCTTTTACATCACACCTTCACACACTAATTTTAGCATCCATGAATGACTTTTGTATGCAACCGTTATTACTGTGGTATTTGCCTAATGGTGATTTTTCTATGTCCACTGTTTCTTCTACATTTAATTAGAATTCTGCTGTAAGGAAGAGCTGCCTCTTCTCCCCTGTTTATTCAGTTGTTTATTTATATCAGTATTGACCCATGGATGTCATTTTATTCTGTAGGTTATTATTCATTACTATTCTTATTTATTTTGTTGCTCAGATTGTCCTAGATTTGGCCATTGGAAACTCCTTCAGCTTGGCTCTTTGGTCCTTCCAACATTGTTTCTTGAGCACTTTCTTACTTATGACACCAATAGATGCTTAGGGCTTATTTGGTAATTTTCCTGCCCCCAGTCTGGAATCAGCCATTCCTCCAAGGAAGCTGATTCCTTTTACTGGAGAATGTATTTAGAAATGAAGATCTGGGTGCTAGGTATACTCATGCTATGGAATGTTATTGCTTCTAGAACCTCTTAACAGAGCTAGAAAATACATACATCTCGACATGCATATATACACATTCTATGTGTACTTCTGTATTAGTCTGTATATATATATTAAAAACTATGAGTACATACTGACACTTTCAATTTCAGCCCACCACAGTTTTGTTTTAGCCTCCTCTCTTTGCTTCTTTGAAATTGCTTTCTCCAACAGTGAGAAACCTGGCTCTCATTATTCACAGTATATTTATTTATTTGCTCAATCATGGTATATACAGAAAGTAGTTTCAGAATTGCTAACCCATACCCCTGTGAAAAACAAATTTCCTGGGACTTCCCTGGTGGCCCAGTGGGTAAGACTCCATGCTCCCAGTGCAGGGGGCCTGGGTTCGACCCCTGGTCGGGGAACTAGATCCTGCACGCATGCTGCAACTAAGAGTCTGCATGCTGCAACAAAGATCCTGCATGCCGCAACTAAGACCCCACACAGCCTAAATAAATAGATATTTAAAAAAATATTTTTTCCTAAGTAGGAAATATCTGAGTGTACTTCCTTTTGTCATTAGCCTGTAGCATACATTGAAAACACTGTTTTCCAACTTAGGTTAGTTCTTTCATCCTCATTCCCTTCAGTATGGTTATGTTATTCATTTGTAATACAGTTAAGTTCATTTGTTATGTTTACCTTCCATTGGGGTTCCCCCCACACTCGGTAGGTTTTAATTATTTGTTTTTTTGGTGTATGAAACATTATCATGATTCTAGATGATACAAAAAGATATACTCAGAAGTGTTATTCCCCCCCTCATCCCTACTAACCTGTTCCCATTTCCTCATTGTTTCCACTCTGTTCCTTCCTACCTCCTATAGGTAACCAATCTCATTAGTTCCTGGTTTATTATTGTACTTTTTTGCAGAAGTGAGCAGATACATGTACTTTTATGTCCCCTTTTTGCGTGAAGGATAATATACTATGAATAGAATTTTTAATATATGTGAATAATCCTTTATATAATTTTTTTTTCTGTTTCTAAATGTATTAAGAAAGGGCAATGACTAATTTTTTTGTCTCTCATCTTGTTAGATTGTACTTTCCTGGGAAATTTGAGAGTAAATGGTTTATTCTTACTTTTTCTCCCAAAAGCCCTTTTTGGTTTTCTGGAACAAATCAATTTTATAAAAATTTATTGTATTGTCACTTATCAAGGTTAAGGTGTCCTGCTTTCCCTCTTTGAAACCAGTTAGCTCCGTGTGGGAGGAGGACAGAAGGTTGACTCAAAAGTGGTCTCTGTCAGAAGCCAAGATCACCTTGTTCCTTTTGAAGTCTACTCAGTCTTCACTTTACTGGTTTGCCTTTTTTTTGGTACCATCACCCATATACTATTAGATTCAAAACCAAGTAGAAATCCTAGAACTAAAGCCAGTTCCACAGTGAAAGAAAAACTATAGACAGTGATCATCCATTATGATATGTCATTATAGATACACAAGAGTGATCAAGTTTCTGTCATTTCTGTGTAAAGGTACAGTGAATAGCCGGGGGAGGGGGCACACAGGCTTTGGAAGTGATAGATGTGAATTTCGAATCTTGGAATCACTACTTGATATTTTTATGACTTTAGACAAGTTACTTAATCACCTTGAGCATACAGTTTTCTCATCTGTAAAATGGGAATAATAATCTTTTACCCCCACAGATTGTTGTGACAGTTAAGGGAAGAAAGGTACCTAATACATGTTAGACACTTAGTTTCTTTTTTCTATAAATAAATACATTTATTTCTCTAAATAAATGTTTATATCATTTATTTTGCGTCCTTTAAATAGATTTAAGGAAATAAACTTCTCTTTCTCTTATATTCTATAGCCAGTCCATCAGCAAATTATTTTGTCTCTACCAGGGTTGACCTAGAACCCATGATCAATTTGTCTTCAGTAACAGTCTTAAAAATAATTATATATCTTCTTAGTAATGTTACCTAAATCATATTTCTCCAGGATTTTTGCTGGTTTGTTTTCTGAAGAACAAAGTTGTGGACTGAATCAAAAGGCTTTTATTGAATTGTGATCTTTTGCTTCCTTTTAATAATTTCTTTGGGGAAGAGAGAATTTACATTAGTTTGACAGAATTTATTCTTTCTCAAAGAAATTGTGATTTTTACTCCGTCAGGATCCTCATGCTTGCAAATCAATTTTTAGATTCTGTTCCAGTGTGCTTTATGTCAATTAAGATGACCATCTTGTAATTTTTATTCAGTGTTGTCCTTTTTCCATTAAAAAAAAGTCACTGTGTTCTAAGGTACTCTAATTGACATTACCATGATGACTGATACTTTAGTCATCATACTTTAGCTTCATTGCCTGTAGTGGCTACATTGTTACTTTTAAGCTTTGCTTTCTTAGAAAAGCCAATCTGACATAAGGCTCTGAATAGCTTACCAGCTCCTCTTCCCCCAACTCCCATCTCTCACATCTTCTGAGTTAACTTCTATGCCTGGAGTAGGCACATCAAAATGCTGTGTGTGACTCTCTTGCCTCACGGTGCTTTCAGCCACATCAGTGCAAAGAATGCAGACAATCGGGAGTATTTTCAAATGTGAAAATTTCAACAGAGTGATCTGCAGGGATTCAAGTTGTTGGAGTACCCTTCCCTCTCACCTCCTTTCCCTCTGCAAATCCCACTGAAATGAGAGATGGGGAGGGGAGGGGTGGAGAATGATTTCAAAAAAAGAGGAAGAAATCCCTATTAGTGGTGGAAAATAGGAAGACTACAAGAAGTGGGTCAGAAATTATGGAGAATTTCTGGAATACGTAAAGTAGATAAAATTGGACTGATGGAAACTAGACTCAGGAAACCCAACCCACAACAGGTGTAGAGAAGACCTCTGCAGAGGTACATACTGTTCGTCTCAACAAGCTTGGGAAGAACTCCAAGCTTAGTCAGCTGGTGCAAGGGAGCCAAGGCAGGCTATGGGGTAATCATCAGGGTTGTTATAAAACAATATGGAACAGCTGGGCTAGTAAGCCTGTAGTGTAGTGGTTCTCAACTTTGGCTGAATTTAGAATTACTTGGGGAGCTTTTAAAATTCTGATGCCCAGGTCTCAGCCCAGACCAGTTAAATAAGAATAGCAAATCTCAAAGGATGGAACTCCAGGCACAAGTATTTAAAAAACAAAAAAAACCCTGGTGATTCTAGTTTGCAGCCAAGGATTGAGAATTACTACTCGAGAATTACTACTCTAGGGCCTGGCTGTGACTTTTGCTCCCAAGCTAAAGCCAGTAAGGCCCAATTTCTAAAGTAAAGTAGGGATCTGCCTCAGAAGGCTCCGTGTGTTAGGACTTGGACTACAGAATGAGAACATAAATATCTTTGAGCTTTTAAAACAGATTTGAAGGGGAAAAAAGTGAAAGCAGCTCTGCACAACAGTAAATAAGCAGAAGTGTTTTGCTCCTGAAGTAAAACTTTTTCCTGCAACACCAGTGGAAAAAGGTGTCCCCAGCCTTCCTGTGCACATGATGCTCAGCATGTAGTAAATGCTCAATAAATATCTTTGGGATCTTCACCCAGAGATCTGCATGATCAGCCCACTCCTCTTGCGAAAAGGCCTACCATGGAAGTATATCCAATGGCTTAGAAAAACTGTGTCAGGTAACTAAAATCACTTGATCTTTCTGAATCCTTCCTTTTAAAGCATGACCAAACAATACAGAATCATCAGCAAATACCATGAAATGGAAGCACTGAGGTGGACTAAGAAGAAATAGAAATGAACTTTCAAAATACTAATTAGTATCTTCAGAGATATTTAACAGGATATTAAATTCATGAGTCAGAAAAATCAGCTTCTCTGAAAAAGGAAAAGATAAGAAAGTATCTGGGGGGCTTCCCTGGTGGCACAGTGGTTGAGAGTCCGCCTGCCGATGCAGGGGACAGGGGTTCGTGCCCCGGTCTGGGAAGATCCCACATGCCGCGGAGCGGCTAGGCCCGTGAGCCATCGCCGCTGAGCCTGCGCGTCCGGAGCCTGTGCTCCGCAACAGGAGAGGCCACAACAGTGAGAGGCCCGCATACTGCAAAAAAAAAAAAAAAAAGAAAAAACGAAAGTATCTGGAAATTAAGAATATGATTATCAAAATTGGAACTCTGAGGAAGGGTTGAAAAGCAAAATGGACAGTCCCAGAATCTTGAATTAGTGATACAAAAGATAGTGAAGAATATCTCAGAACACAGAGGGGAAAAAAAAAAAAACACCAAAGAGATGAAAAGTGAAAGAAAAATTAGAAGACTGGGATAATCAAGGATAGATGATATGTATCTAACCAAACGTGTAATGGAAAAAGGTTTCCTAGAGAAAGAAGAATTTTTTCTTAAGAATTTACCTCACACACAGTTTTTTTTGTTTTCATTTTTTTTGGCTGCATCGGGTCTTCGTTGCTGTGCCTGGGCTTTCTCTAGTTGCGGCAAGCAGGGACTACTCTTCGTTTTGGTTCGTGGGCTTCTGATTGGGGTGGCTACTCTTGTTGCGGAGCACGGCTCTAGGCACACGGGCTTCAGTAGTTGTGGCATGCAGGCTCAGTAGTTGTGGCTGGCAGGCTGTAGAGCACAGGTTCAGTAGCTGTGGTGCACGGGCTTAGTTGCTCTGTGGCACGTGGGATCTTCCCAGACCAGTGTCCTTAAAAAAAAAAAAAAAAGAAAAAACGAAAGTATCTGGAAATTAAGAATATGATTATCAAAATTGGAACTCTGAGGAAGGGTTGAAAAGCAAAATGGACAGTCCCAGAATCTTGAATTAGTGATACAAAAGATAGTGAAGAATATCTCAGAACACAGAGGGGAAAAAAAAAAAAACACCAAAGAGATGAAAAGTGAAAGAAAAATTAGAAGACTGGGATAATCAAGGATAGATGATATGTATCTAACCAAACGTGTAATGGAAAAAGGTTTCCTAGAGAAAGAAGAATTTTTTCTTAAGAATTTACCTCACACACAGTTTTTTTTGTTTTCATTTTTTTTGGCTGCATCGGGTCTTCGTTGCTGTGCCTGGGCTTTCTCTAGTTGCGGCAAGCAGGGACTACTCTTCGTTTTGGTTCGTGGGCTTCTGATTGGGGTGGCTACTCTTGTTGCGGAGCACGGCTCTAGGCACACGGGCTTCAGTAGTTGTGGCATGCAGGCTCAGTAGTTGTGGCTGGCGGGCTGTAGAGCACAGGTTCAGTAGCTGTGGTGCACAGGCTTAGTTGCTCCGTGGCACGTGGGATCTTCCCAGACCAGTGTCCTGCACGTTGGCAGGCAGATTCCTAACCACTACACCACCAGGGAAGCCCCAAGATAGAAGAATCTTAAGATTGAAAGGGCCAATTAATGGTGGCACACAGGAGTAAGGAGTGCTTTTTCACCTAGATACATCCTGGTGAAATTTCCCTTTCCTTCCTCCCTCCCTTCCTTCCTATTGAAGTATAATAGACTTAAGATATCATTAGTTTCAGGTATACACCATAATGATTCAGTGTTTTTATACATTAACAAAATGATCACCATGATAAGTCTAGTTACCATCTGTCACCTTACAAAGTTATTACAGTATTACTGACAATATTCCCTATGCTGTACATTACATCCCCTGACATTTATTTTCTAACAAAATTTGTACCTCTTTATCTCCCTCACCTATTTCTCTCATCCCCCTGTTTGTTTCTGTATCTAACTCTGTTTCTGTTTTATTTGTTCATTTGTTTTTTTAGATTTACATGTAAGTGAAATCATGGGGTATTTGTCTTTGTCTGACTTATTTCACTTAGCATAAATACCCTCTAAGTCCATCTGTGTTTTTGCAAGTGGCAAGATTTCATTCTTTTTTTTTAATGGCTGAGTAATATTCCATTGTATATATATCTGGTGAAATTTCTTAATTCCATAACTTAAAAGAAAATTTTGAACTCTTCCAGGGAGAAATAAGCTATGTGCAAAGGAATGAGAATCAGAATGACATCAGACTTCTTATTTGTGACACTAAATACTAAAAGACAGTGCTTTGATCATTGTCTGTAACTGAATATTTTAAACCTAAATTTCTATCCTCAGCCAAGTTATCACTCAACTATGAGAACAAATTAACTTTGAAGTATGCAGACTTGTGCCCTTTTTGAAAAAAATACTATAGGATATTCTAAAACATCACAAAAAATAAAGCCAAGAAGTGAAGACTCAAGGCATAAGAAACATTAGTGAGCATAAAAGTAATTTCCATAACATGACAGCTGAATTTGGATCTCTGAAATGGTAGAACTATAATGTTAAAATAATAATTGTTTAACAGTATGGAGCTACGGGAATTAACAAAATGAGGTGCAAATGGGAAATGAAGAGGGGAAGCAAATGGTCTAAGAAGGTTTTCTTATTCAAGGAGATATTATGCTGATTAGTCCACATTGATAAATATGTATATGTGTGTATGTATGTGTGTGTGTATATATATACACATATATGTGTGTATGTGTGTATATATATACACACACACTGTTGAATGATTTGTTTAAAATTTAACGTTAGGTACTAGTAAGAATAGGATGTAGAACTTCCAAGCGACCCTGCATGGAGTGGGGGAGTAAAGGAACGAGGAAAGGTTGATCAATTTAGTAAAAGTAATAAAGGAAGAATAACAATAAAACATTATGTAGGAAATCAAAAATAAGATTGTAGGAATAAAATCAGTCATGTCAGTGATTACAAAAAATATGAATGAGATAAAGCCACCTATTAAAGGCAGAAATTCTTATAAGGTTAACACAGTGATGACAACAAAATCTAGCTATGTGTTCTTTATAAATAAAACACCAAAAACCAAAATGGTCCAAAATTGAAAATAGAGGAAAGATTTCATGTATGACCATGTTGAAATCTGATAGAGCTATGAGGGTTTTTTGGGTTTTGTTTGTTTTTCACATGCTTTTGAAGTATTTATGAATGTCCTGGCAAATTTTGTCCAGTAAGAGAGAGCAGATTCTTGAAACCATTTTATTATATATTTTCACAAAATAATGTAGTATGGTACTTGGGTCTAAAATGGATAGTGTTTATTCTTTCATATATTTTGGATTTATATAGCTCCTTCTAAAAAGGTATCTTCAAGGCTTCGGGTAGAGTAAAATCTTAGTAGAAAATAATCTTTTTGTTATTAAGAAATTAAGCCAGTGGACCATTTATTTTGGAATAGTATTAAAAAACAAAACTCCATATCAGTAAAGAATTTAAATAGCTCTTGGCATTTATTAAAAATAGGAGTACTAACATATTCAAAAGGGAAAATTCCTATAAATGAGTGAAAATTACTACCAGTTTCCTTAATGCCCTGTTTTCAGATTAATCATTAAATAAATATTTACTTTCTGGCCCTGAACTGTGTGTTGTACACACAGTTGTACACACTGTGAGGTACAAAATAAGATATTGCCTTTGCCTACTTTGAATTTTATTCATACTTTGACAGCTCTCTCTGTGGAGCGATCAAGTGTTTTCTTATACCAAGTTCTAAAACATGTTTAATCTGGTATAATTTACCACTAATTGCAGGAAAATAATCATAGCTAACATTCATTGAGTTCATCTCTGTCTATCCACACATAACACAGTATTTTCACAGAGTAGCCACCCTGACATTAAATGAATGCATGCCAGATATTGGGCTAAAAGCTTTAATTCAATACCTAATTTAATACTCTCAACAATTAGGAGTTAGCTGACATTATTTCCCCTGTTCTATAGATGAAGAAACTGAGCTTCAGATAATTGAAATGACCTTGCCCAAAGCCACAGTTGTTAAGTGACAGAATGGGACTGGAATCCAGTCTGGTGTAAAGAGGAGAGTGGTGAGGATTTGTATTGGTATAGAATTTATTGCTGTGTGCATGCTTCCTGTTTAGACTAAGGCATATAACCATTTGCATAAATGTTATTCTGTTCAAGTAGCCAGGTTCCACACCTGCCCTCAGCATCTGTCCCCTCAGTGCCATGAGCAATCTTCCAGTGGTATTTGTTCATCATAGTACAAAATGGTACAGAGGACAGGAGGCAGTTTGGGGGAAATTTGACCACCATGACTGAGGGGAAGAGTTTCTCTTCTAATCAGTGATTAATATGCCTCTCCTGATTTTAGAAATCCATCTCTGGATTTGCCTTTTCAGGGGGTCATTAAGATCCCACTGTCTCTTGGATGCTTTGCTCTGTTAGGCAGGAGATGCAGGCAGAGAGAAACTCCCTTGGCATGAATTAGGCAGCAGAGAAAACCCTTGCCGAGTGGGAGTAACCTGTCACAACCTGGTTTTCTCTGGCTAAATGACCAGTCTTGTCTAGTCGTAATGCCATTACAACATTCCCATTCAGATCCCCATGACCCAGTAATTGTTCTGGGAATGAGTGCAAAGCTATCAGACACCAACTACTATAATTAGAAAAGGGAAAAACAGACACTTACCAGAGCTAAGGTCTTTAGGCTGGAGCGCTTACAGCACTTTTTTTGGGGGGTTATGGAGCCTCTTTCTCAGTTTTGCTTCCTAAAATACAAACTATACAGTTTTCGGGCTCTTGCATTCCAGTTTTTTTTCCTTACTGCAGTGCACTCTTTCCTTTTCCCCCCTATTTTAATCGGAGTACAAATTGCTGTCAGCACATCGAGTTCATGTGCCAGCCACTTTCAGAACAGGGTGTTCTGTGCTCTTCAAAACAAAATTGCTCTAGGGCAGTAAGAGAACAATAAGTCAGAGCTCCAGTTTAAGTGATGTTTTGCAGCAGACTGGGCTCACTTGATGTGGTTACACTCGGATTGCGCAGCAAGGCTCGGTAATTTGGTTCGGTTTGACTTCGTGGGGTTTGGAGGACCTCCCCCCTTTAAGTTACGTAGACTTTAAGTCAAGAGAAAATGTTGTCCCTTTTTAACTTGTGTATTTCTTTCTCTTCCCAAAAAAACCCTAAGTAGAAGCATCCTGTATGTACTTTTATTCTCTTTGGGCACGTCATAGATCATTTACTTCCCGTAAATCATGCTGGTTGGAATTAGCAACAGACCTCCTGAGCCCTAGAGGCCAAGCTCCCAGTGAGTCATGATGGTTATTATTAAATATTTATTAAATGAGTTTTTGCACTAAGCGATACAAGGTCAAAAGCAACCACAGGTCTTCCACAGCCAGAGCTGCCATGGTTTTCTTTGGTAGCAATTATCGAGACAATTAAAAAAAAAAATTGGATCTATAGGAGCCAGGCATGTCTGCATCTGTCACCATGATGGAGGTCCCTGCTGCGGCAATCGACTCCAAGGTGGGGAGGAGTTCTTGTCAGCTGTCATAGAACTTGTCACACCAGTGTTCCAATTTTAGAAACCAGTTAATCTAGCCAGAGTGTTTGCTACTTGTGCATGCACGCATGCGTATCAGTTTATCAATTTAAGATTCTATGGTACTGTAGGTAGTGCTTATTCAGGTTCAACTTCAAAGAGATTTAATAGAAAAAAAAGATTGGTCCCTATATAAGGTAGTAAGTATTTATAAGAGTTATTGCAAATGTTTCCCTATTAGGTGGCCAAAAACATTGGTTCTACCATATATTGTTTCTCTTAGAGAGACCGGCTGCAGTGAACATTTTTTTTTTGCTTTCTTAAATATACTTTGACTTGAACTTTTTTTTTTTTGCTTGCTTGCTTGACTTATCTTTCCCAACATGTTTATTAGTAGCCAGTCTTTTCTTTCCCTAATATGAAGGGTTATCACATGTAGAGAACTTCTGAAATTATTTATATAATTTTAATATCAAGTATATGCATCAAGCTGAGAAACCAGCCTAGGAAACTGACACACAGGCAGGAATCCTTCACAGAGTCTCTGGATTTCCTGTTTTGAAAACACATTCAAACTTGATCAACCAAAAACCACAACGAATGTACTGATAGTTTCCTCCCCCACTAAATGTACTCTCCATCAGGGAGGAAAACACTTCTAACAATAAACCTCACTCAAAAAGATCTGTCAGCTAAGTTGTGAGCTACTAGGATAATAAATCTCAATGCTTGAGATATTCTGTAATACGTGGGCCGAAACTCACTTTGCTCAGCAAATCTTTTCTCATGAAAAGTGTCATCACATTAGTCTAAATTAAATTTCTTGGGCAGATTTAAAAATATTTAAGAACACAAATTTTCAAACTCTCAAATTCTTTAGAGACACCAGCTTTTACTCCAGTAAAAAATATCTTAAGCCTAGGATTCCTTGCAGAACCTCTCTAGTGTGTATATATTTGAAAATAATAAAGTTGAATTTATTTTGAAACTATTTCCAATTCAAAAGAACGTTCACTGTGCTGCAAGCTAAGCTGTATTTTATCTAGAACATTCCAAAAGTGAGTTAATACAAAGTCATGTGCATTTATGAGTATGGGACATAGAACAAAATTTCTGTATGCCAGCTCCACCCTGAGAGCCAGTCTAGCTCTTGCCCCTGTTTAGAAGGTCTGACTCGAGAGTCAGGCCTTCTCTAGTTTGGCCCAAGCGTCTTCGACTCCACCCTATGTTTGCAACGGGAACAAATCGGGATGGTATTAATCCTAGTGACTTAGAAAACGGTAGAGAACTTCAAAGCATAAATGTCCATGTGACATTTCTGCCCCTAGTGTCTATGCCACTGCTGTTTACTCTTCAGGGTTTCTCTCATTTCCTAGGCCTGGGCTAAAGGTAACCTGATGAAATGATTAACTACAGGAATTAGCTTTGAAGCTGGTTTCTGGTCTACATTGAGAGTTATATTACTGGGCCATAGAATCCTAGAATTTTAGAGCTTCAAAGGACCTTTGAGATCAAGTAGTTCAAAAGTAGAGTAAGTTGGAATTGTATTTGGAAAATAATTGTCTCCTGGAACGAATGTAACAGAACAAGTGATTTTTATCTCTAAAGCAAGTTATTGATCTAAAATAGATCAACTAGTCTCAGAAAAGAAGCATTTTAGGAATTCCTTACATTTGAATCAAGACCATTATATTACAGAAGTAGGAATAAAAAATTTTCTTATGAAAGACAAATTATTACCTTGCTTGTCCACTGTTGTGCTGTCATACAAGCCATCCATTTTTCTGATTGAATGAAAGACCTAAATGGAAAGGAATGAATATCCGTAATATTAAACATAGTTGGAAAGTTTCAAAGAATTGTTTATCCCAGAAGAAAAAGTCTAACTAACCAAGAGAAAAATATATATCTGTATGTGTTTTCCTATTTTATATGAACATAAAAGCCCCTTATCAAATGTGAAATTACCCTGGGAATGAGCTGAGTTTGAGTGCAATGAGGAAGTAGGCCCTGAGAAATTGACCTCTTCACTTAACATTTCAGAGGAGGGGGTTGAGTAATTTGATTTGTCGAGTTATAGGAGACTATTGATTCCTTCACATTTTACATTTTTTACTGCACTAAAGGATTACAGATATGTTAGTTACTGATGATGTTGCCTTTGGCCTTTTCATTTTTATTCAGACATATTTGTGAATGAGATTAAAACTCTTAAAGAAAAAAAAAAAGAGCTTCTATATTCAGTTAACCCTTTAATATCACTGGGGAAATAGCCATTCGGTTGTTTTTCAACCCAAGCATCTGAAGCCAAGATGCAGTTATAAATGTTTAAGACTTTGTATACTTGATATTAAGTTTGTGGCATTTTGATAATTACCTATTAAATAAGCTAGTATTTCTTGTTTTGTGTTACAGGTGAGGAAACCTCTGTCATATAGTAGGCTTAAGTTAAACCTGTGTTTCCACTTTATTATCCTCTAAGCTATCTTACTGATGTAGTTATCAGTAATTATAAGTTTAAACTTAAAACAGAAAGAAATATGATTGCTCTTAAATTTCCAGACTGGGTAGACTAAGCTTCAACAAGACATACCACGTACGTCTCTAGATGAAATGAGGAAGGGGAACTACTCATTTATCAGGTCCCTGAATTAGTCACGAAGAGCGGCTTTGTTGACTGTCCTTCTCCTCTCCCTCAGTCCACCTGGAAGGCCGCTGTGGTGGAAGGATGTTTGATTGCAGAGATGTGGGGTTCATAGTTGGCGAAGGAGAAGACCACGACATTCCAATCGGAATTGACAAAGCCCTGGAGAAAATGCAGCGTGAGGAACAATGTATTTTGTATCTTGGACCACGGTAAGCAGCATACCAGTTCAGTACACAGTGAAGTTATCTAAAGAACAGGGATACACTTGCTTTTTCAATCAACCTTTTGCTATTTTCAGTGAAGTTAAGGCCAACAGTGGAAACAATTAATTAAATCAGGCTACAGTTAGTCACAGAGTGAGTTAATGGGCCTTATAATATTACAGACATTTGTAAGCCTATTCACTTGATTCATGTGTGTTCAGGGTAGGACTGACAGGCAAGTTTTGCTTTTCTGTTTGTTTTGCCTGCCATATTACCAAGACAGGAAGCTGTTGGCCCTTCTCACGTGATTCTCTTGCCCCTTCTCTCCTTTTCTCTAAATTAGGCAGGAGGCAGTAAAACGTGGGGGTTAGAAGTTGAAGAAGCATTTGGATGATTTATTACCACTTGAATTTGTGCCACCTGTTCTTATACAGACTCCCTGAAAAAAGAGTGTTCTTCCTGGATCTAAAGGCAGCGGAGATGACTCATTTTTGCCTAAATTTTTCCCATCATAAGGATATCCATTAGCACTACCAAGCTTAGAACTATCAGACACTAACTGTCTCTCTGGTGAAAACATGTTTGGTATTATTTTTAGATCTAAAATTATACCATGAATCCAACCCTTCTATCTTGAGAAACGGACCCTTGAGAGAAACCAGGGTGTTTTGATTCTGTTTGTGTGAAAGTGCATCTGCTTATCTCATGTCTCATCCCTCTCTGGATCCTTGGATTTCAGTCAGTGGGATTTTGAGTTATTGAGAATCTTGATGACCTGCATTACCAATAGGTAATATTGTGCCTTTTTTACAGTTGCTTGCCTTTGTGTAGCCTCGGTCATAATCCAGTGGCATATTTACCTTTGCCCTAACACTTGAGCCATAATCGTATTTCTTAAGTGATGTTTTAGTCATGCCACTACCCACTTGAAAATCCTTGCAAAATGCTCTACACCTCGAACCCTTTAGAGCTTTCACTGAGGCACCTTTTATTTAATACCTTCTTTTTCTCGGTCTTATCCCTTTTTCAACTAGTATATTCCCACCTTAGTGTGTTTTATTTACATTTACTATGTATTTGTAGTTCACTTAGGTGAATCTGTTTCTATAAGGAACTTTTAAATTCAGGTGGTGCATAGAGAGGCTATCTCTTCCATATCCAAGTAATATCTAACTATTTTTAATCCAGCATTCCAAAGTTACAGTAGTTCTAAACTCATATAAACAGAGTGGTATTTATCTCCATGTGTTTTCAGATCTAAGTTCCTTGAAGATGAGTTCTCTATACATTGTGAGCATATAATATGAATTGGTTCATTACATTTTAACCTAGCTGACAAGCCAGTTGTGGGAACAGATGTCTCAAGTTTAATGGCAAAGGGAAACAAGAATTATCCTTATATTTATTAATGCAAATAGTTCCTTGCAAGTTTAAATGGTTGTATGATTAGTGACTAAAAAAAGAAAAAAAAATGCAGCTTACCAGCTGTGTACTCGACTCTCCTAAGCCTTAGTTTCCCTTTATGTAAAATGGGGATGATGGTATCTACCATACAAAGCTGTGGAGGACTGAATGAGATGATGCATGTAAAGAGTGTAGCAAAGTGCCTGACACAGCCAAACCCTTAGTATGTTAGCTATTATTGCTGTTGTGATGATTATCTCTCCCTTCCATTTTACTCTCAGACCATAAGGAAAGGGAAACCCCGTTTTAACATATGGTAGATTTTTCAGGCATAAAAGTTGTCAACAAGTTTTCATAACTTACTAGATATAAAAGTTTTTTCATATGTTTTATGGAAATCATTTAGCATAGTTAGAAAGGAACATGTTCTTTTCTCTTCAAGATGTATGCTTAGTATGTTGAGGAGTCATTTAAAGTGCAGCGTCTACACCAGGAGACTGTCCACGCAGGTGCTGCGTAAGATTATCCGTGTCTATAGAGAATCCCTGCCCACCGGGCATGCAGTGAGTGTGTGCAGTGAATTTGCTTGTCTTACCAGAGTCCCACTTACAGATACATTGCATCTGAGTGTGGCTATAAATATGGCTGTTGCAAATATGTGTTCTGTGTTACTCTTAGTGTCATCTGTATTTCATGCTCCAAAAACCCCAGGGCATATACCTTCCCTTTCATTCTGATAGACTCCTTGGCAGGATGTTTTCATAGTAAGGAATTCATAAAACACTTCCAGAGAAGCCATTTTCTCTCTTCTCATCAGGACAGTGTCTTTAATATTGTTTTAAATATGGTGACTGATTAAGCTCTTTTGTTTCAGGTAAAGTATGGCTAGTTTTAGCTTTTTGCTTTTTCCTTCTTTATCTTCTGTCCTGCACCAACCCCAAACAAAAACATAGGCTGCCAAGAGCCAGAGTATCTCAGTTATGCGGCAGTGTGGGTCAAAAACTAAACAACTTTCTGGGACACACAGAGTCTGAATTTAAATCCTGGCTCTACCACTGCCTCTTTGTGTGATTCTCAGGAAGCACCTCTCTCTGAGCCTCAGTTTCTTCATCTGTAAAAAGGAAGCAGTTGGTAAGAGCAGTTGCATACAAGGTGCAAGTGCTTCTTGTATGCACATAAAGGCTTAATGGTCATTAGCAATCATTATTTGTATCTCTGCTCTCTGCAGGCACCTGTCAGTTTAAGAACATTGATACTGGATTCCTTCTGTCACTGTAATCCTGCTTGTCTTTTGGTTAAGCCTAGAATTCCTCTTGTGGTGTTCTTTCAGTCAGATGAATTTGTGTGCCCTGGGTCCTTCCTCGCCCAGCCTAATCCAGCATAAATCAGACAACTTTCTGTAAAATAGGAAGTCAGGTTAAATGCTCCCAAAACAGTTCGGTATGAGCTTACGCCTCCCCAGGATTATGTTTTCCACATGTGTCTTCACAGAGTTTCTTCATTTGAACCCAGGAAAGACTGTAGAAATCATATCCTTCCTTAGTCTTCTTTAATCCCGTTGATGATAACCAGAACAATTTGGTGCCTGCCCTCGACCCAAACCCTCACCCTCCTCGCCCCCCAGCCACGGAACTCCTATTTTTAAGCGTTGTAAGGCAGCTGTTCGCATCCTCGGCACTATTGACATTTGGGGCCGGACATTTCTTGGCTGGGGGAGCTGTCCTGTGCATTGTAAGATGTTTGGTAGTGTCCCTGACCTCTACCCACTAGAAGTCAGAAGCCTCCAAGTTGTGACAAATCCCAAATCTCTAGACGTTGCTAGATGTCCCTGATAGGGATGGGGGATTAACCCCTTCTGAGAGCCACTGGTCTAAGGCAAGAGCATCTGTTGGGTTTGTACCTGTTTAGCACTGGGCTGCAAATAGAACATGCTGTCAGTAAACACATGCTCAGTGAGGACTCACCTGCCTACCTGATTCCCATCAGTTAAGGAATGTTCTTTTATTTACCAGATGGCAGAAACAAAATAGGAGATATATCGGTCTAAGAGCTCAAAGTAGAAAACTAGTCACCACTTCCTACAGTTGGCCACTGGTAATTATGTCCTCTTTTATTTCTTTGCTGAAGATACCCTTTGCCCTGATATTAAAACTACCACACCCCATTCCTACCAGCTCTCACTCCATCTCTATTCCTCTCTCTGCCTCCAGCTTCCATTTTGTTGTGTAACAGGGGAGGTAAATGAGTAAGCATTTTCTTCCTGAAAAATTCAGGCAGGGAGTAAAGAAGTGGTACAAATAGCAAGAGGTGAGTGTTCCTACTCTAGTCCTTTTGCCCCAGAGAAAACTGAAGGTATTAATACATCAACTTGGTTTTGGCCTGGTTTCTAACCATAGCCTGAGAGTTTGAGTTTACTAAGATTTTTGCAGTGCCATTCCATATATTAAAGAGTAGTTTGCTTGAAACAGATGGAGCAGAGTATATTCCAGTGAACGTTTTCCTAATACGCTGGGCATTTTTCTACATGCTGGGAACCACTGAACCAGACAGACAAAGCTCCATCAGAATTTCCATTCTAGTAGATGTGTGCTCCTTCAAATGCCTTGGATGTGTTAAAATTTTAAATGATCCCAAAAAACAAATTTATATATCCCCGTAATTTTATTCAGTAAGTTTTGGCTAAAAAGTGTAGTGTTTTACAGTGTTATAGCCAGAGAGCTATGAAAATGCAGTACAGAGTATTTCTCTTGATGAGGTATTAGAGTTTGCTGGGGCTGTTCTTTTTGATTATACATTTGTTTTCTAGTATGCTTTCTGCAAGTCTTGAAGAAATACCATGAGGACGTATATCCTTCCTGATGTGTGCACCTTCCCCCCATTTATCCGCGTGGAAGTGGTACCTCTGGAAGGGGACAGCACTTTAAAGTTAAAAGCTTGTTAAAACACACCTCTCCCCAGTCAGCACTGTAATGACTACAGTGGCTGCCTTCTCCGGGCCCTGATAGAGCTCCAGGACAAGCCCTTATAGCCAAATAACGGCTGTTGTATAGAAAGAACTAGACATAAAATCAAGCAGAAAAAGAGACAGTGACATTTAAAATCACATTAAGCAAGCTGTCCCAAGGAGTACAGGTGTTGCATTACATATGAATATGAAGAAGAAAACTAAATGTAGCCTGGTTTCTTAAAAGAAACCACAGCAGTGATACTTGGCACTATATCTTCTGATCAACATCTGGTTTGTCTTCAGGGCCTTTGATGTGTGTAGTTTGCAAATGATAGCTCTATGCCTCAAAATACTGAAGGGGGTGCCTGGAAATACACCAATTCTTTAAAGTTTTATTTTTTTACTCTCCATTTCAGATATGGTTTTGGAGAGGCAGGGAAGCCTGAATTTGGCATTGAACCTAATGCTGAGCTTATATATGAAGTTACACTTAAGAGCTTCGAAAAGGTGAGAAAATACCAACTTCTCTGAAATCATGACAGATTTCTTCTCCATCCACTTCTTGTAAATTAGTGTCTTATATTACCAGGTGGTATAGATAGATGGTATTTGTTTGTATATTGTGCTTTTCATGACCAAGTTTGTCTCCTGTCTCTGACGCTGCTACTAGAGCACAGGACAACTGATACAGCACAGCTGATACACAACCAAGGAGCTCAGTGTTCTTATTTTGTGTCTATGTGTCAGCCTTTTTTTTTTATTATTAACTTTTTTGGGTAGAAGCCAAGACTTGTTCCCTTATTTGTTCCTAGACTTGTTCTTTTTGTACTTTTTTTCCTGGGTTGAAGACAAAAAGGTTCATGTTCTTGCCAAGCATCTCCTTGGGGGAGTGGGGTGCAGTTTTCCAGGGCTGGACGGATCATACCCTTCACAGGACTCGTGAAGAGGCCTTCACTGTGGCTCCAAGTTATTATCCAAAATGCAAGGGCTTCATGGGCCACCAGGCTCGGTGGCAAGGAACACAAGGAACAAACCTGCTAACCCTAGACTTTTTCTTTTTGTACCTGTCCAAGTAGAAAAAAAGAGAGCGTTTGCCTCAGGTTCCAGAAATGGCATGCCTCCTTGAGTGTATTTCCATCTCAAACCCGCCTCTGGAGGCTCCCGGCAGCAGCTTCCTTGGACAAACGCAGAGCATGTGCCTGAGCTAGGTACGCTGTCCCATCCGGCTACGTCCTCTGCACCACCAGAGCCCAGCCCTTCCCCGAGAGCCTCAGGAACTGCATCTTGTAGACCTTTTTCATCCCCACAGTGCTATCTCCATGTTCCATACTTCAAGCTTTGGACTGGAAACGTGACTGTTTTTATGTTATTAGACTCAGAAAGGAAATCATTGTCCTGTAGGCCTCTAACTTTGGGATCCTCCCCAAACAGTGATGTTCCTAATCATAACACATTCCCCAAAACAAACGTATGCTCTTGTCACAACCATTGCTTGTTGTCAGGTAACGTCTTCTGAAGTCCTGCTAGCTCAGTACTGATCCTCCAAAGCTGTCTTCATAGCACAAAGTGGTTTTTATTTTTAAAGAGGGAGAAAATAATTTTTAGCAATAAAGTAACCCCCACCCCTTCCCATCACAGCCCAGTGGACCTTGTACACTCAGGAGCCTCCCCACTGTAGTACACCACAGCGAGCCTGTGCTCAGTCACGGCGGCTGCAAGGGCATAGGCCAGGCTGCACTGCCAGGTGTATTTGAAACCACGTGATCAATCCAAGAAGAAGAGGCAAGAATTGCAAATATATATGCATCCAGCATAGGAGCACCTCAATATATAAGGCAGATGTTAACAGACATAAAAGGAGAAATTGACAGTAACACAATAATAGTGGGGGATTTTAACAGCCCCCTTAGATCAATGGACTGATCATCCAGACAGAAAATCAGTAAGGCAACACATGCTTAAATGACACTGTAGACCAGATGGACTTAATTGATACTTATAGAGCAATCCATCCAAAACCAGCAGAATACACATTCTTTTCAAAAGTGCACATGGAACATTCTCCAGGATAGATCACATGCTGGGTCACAAAGCAAGCCTCAGTAAATTTAAGAAAATTGAAATCATATCGAGCATCTTTTCTGACCACAGTGCTATGAGATTATATCTGAAACCACGTGACAGTGTGTGGCAGTGATGGAGGCAACATGAATTCATTTTCTGTTTTGTAATACTAAGAATAGATTTATAATCAATAAAGACTGAGCCTAATATAAAAAATGCAGAGTGCTTGTTATTAGATTTTTAAATAATAAAGTTAAATTGTTAAGAATCAACATAGGGTTGCCAGGAAGACTAGTAACTCTCATTAGTCACTTTAAAAAGGAGGGGATATATATACCACTGTCTTTTGAATAGAGAATTTCATATTTACCCACTTAAGCTTCATAATTCTTATGCAGTAAATAGCACTGACACAGCCGTTGTCATCTTCCCTAAAGGACTGCAGATTGTTCTGTTGACTCTTGATGATCCAGCTGTTCATAATGAAAGTGCAGTTGTCCCTGGGTTCCTATCTATAATGGGGGAGGAGTAATGATACACACAGTATAAATTAGCAGGTGATCGTGAAAGCGTTTGTTTACATCTTGGCATCACCTCTACCCTCCCACTTATGTTTTCCTTGAAATTCCCCAAGTACGCATCTGCAAGTTGCTACAGTTTGGAGGCTTTAGTATGTCTGGTTGTCGCAGAGTGGAGAGACAACTACATGACCTGGAATTTTTAAAGTGTGTATGAATATACAACTGTGACTTGACTACAATAGTGTTACCATTTTAGAGTTGAAAAACTGAGGCTTGAGAGAAACTTGCCTAAATTATAATAGCAGTTTAGCGGCAGAGTTTGCAGGAGGGAGATAGGGGCCCCAGCTTCCATCGTGTGGCCTCACCTCGTAATTCTAAAGGCGCATTCTTTAACGATGCTCAACAGTTCATCTTCCTTACGGTATTATTGCCTGCACCTCCCTCTTGAGCAGCATGGATCAAGCTACAGCTTTGTCCTCATGGAAAGTGAGTTCTAGCCTAGCAGTGCATTGGCAAGGGCACGCAGTTTTAAAAGCCAGTGTGTTTTGGGGTGTGGGTATCCTCTAGGAGTAGCTATTGTTTCTTCTTACGGACATCAGCTGATGCTTTTTCCTTCTCTGTTCATCTAACCATTGTCACACATTTACACAACAGGCCAAAGAATCCTGGGAGATGGATACCAAAGAAAAATTGGAGCAGGCTGCCATTGTCAAAGAGAAGGGAACTGTGTACTTCAAGGTATGTGAGTCTTTGTACAATCCTTTTCATCTCAAAGAATTTATTCAAGTATCAATTAATTGTGCTGATATTCCCTATTCTGAATTCTATACCCTTCTGGATAAGAATAAGCCTGAAATTTTACAAGTCTGTCATTTTCAGTACAAGAAGTGGTGAGACAGAATGAATTATGTGACAAAAAGAATACAAAAGCCTCTTGTACACATTCTACTCTAGGATTGTAAGCCTCCGCAAAGTCAGACCAGGTCCGGCTTGCCCACCCACTGTGTATCACTCAAGACCTAAAGTATCTTGCTTGGTACATAGTGGTCACTCAACAAGTGTTTGTGGGACGAAACAAAGAATGAATAGAATAATTGTTAGCAAGTAGTAGAATTCAAAGGGCTAAGTTTCATATCATTTTCCTTTCCACTGTCTTGGGGAAGTCACTTAGGAACATGATAAAAGGAAAGATTATGCACAGATTTCAAAAGGAACTGGCAGGAGGAGAGTATGAATTTCTTCTAATGGCCAAGATGATCCCTGCCACACTTGCTTTTGTGAGAAAAAAGCAGAAATTCCTGAATGATATTTGTCATTTATTGATTCTTGAAAACACTTTCTTATAATCTAGGAATGTGTTGTTTCCTCACTTAGATTTTAAACCCCAGATACAGTAAAAAAAAAAAAAAGAAACAGCGCCTTTGTTCAGTTCTAATCAGAATGTACTATATCCATTGCTTCCCCATTGCCAAATATTATACCTTCTCCACATCAAGCAGAAAGGGCTTAGCGCAGAAGAGAATGAGAGAAAGAATGGGAGTTTTGTCAAGGTTTCTTTTTTTTCCTTGCTGCTGTGATCCAGGAGCAAAAAAAAAAAAAACAATTAGATGATGTTTTCAACAGTCTATAAAGCAATGATACATCAGTGTACTTCAACAAGTCTTCATGGAGAACCTGCTGTAAGACGTGTCCTTGCGTTGACAGCCTTGTCTGGAGGGAGGGGAGGCAATATTAACCCACATGAAACAACTAGAGAATTATGTAAGACTGTATAACCAACATAGAATCACGCAGCCAGAGGGCAACAGGTATGGTTATTATTTTCTAAACTTTGAGAGGAGCCCCATTATTGAGTCATGAAATCAGTTTAGTGGAAGTGCCTTATGTAGTAAGGATACACTTTGTTTCACAAAACTTTGTTCAGTTGTGTGTGAGTGGGTACTAGGTCATAATTTAAAACATTTCTTACTGTGGGTGTAGATAATATATAATTATTTCTATTTATTTATAACTATTACATATATTAAAATAATGTATGGATCACCAGAAAGCATTAGGATATGGCAGAATGACCTCTGAATTGGGAAAACTGGGCTTTATGGCTCCAAATGATTTAAAGTCATTTAAGGTCCAAAGAGATTAATTTTTCATGTGAAAAGTGAGGGAGTTAAATTAGAAGACTCCTAAGTTTCCTTCCAGCCCTAAAATTCGGTGCGTTTCTGAACTCTCAAGAACAACTTTGATTTTTTTAAATTCTAATTGAGGTATTGGATACCTCTGTAACTATGAATAGGTAGATTCCAGATGAGTTATTTGTAGACCCAAACACCTAATACACTAGAACAAAAAGAAAATTTTCTGTAAAATTACTTAAGACCATAGGTCCTGAACTATGTTTTCCTATCTACTTGGAGTCCATAAAAGTCTTTAAGTGTATTTTTTATATTTCCCAAAACCTCTGAAAAGAATATTAACATTTGGTAGAGGGGTTGCAACTTTTGGCATTTGACTAGAATTAACTCGATGTAATAAAACAGCTTGGCTGTTCAGAAGCTCTAACTGGTTGCTGATGACTTAAATAATGTTGTGAAGCCACGTGTCATATAGCTGTGTCTTGAATATATACAGAGAGATGGCCAGAATTTACGATCAGCAACAGAAAGCAGTGTTAAATTGTCTGTACAGTTACTAAACTTCACTGCTTCTTAGCATCGTAACTGCAACCGTGATTTGTGTATTTCATAATACTATGAACCCTCTTAAAATTACTGATCTTCGGATAAAATCTGGATCAGCAGTCACACATATGGAACATATTACTTTTAACATGCAATTTGATAGACAAAATCTTTCAAAACATTAGTTTATTGGGGGGAAATTAATGAAAGGTTCAAAACCACTGACATAAGACCTTTCCCCCAGAATGTCTCTGAACATTTTGTACTACTCAGAACTTCCTTGGAGGCACCTTCATGATTATAGGTAAAAGATCCCAGCAGTGATCCTAGTTTTACCTGTAAGACTTCAGAAATGGTTGGTAGGTGGGTTCCTACACACATTCCCTTTTCGAATGTCAGGGCAGGTTTCAATCTGCCGTGCTGCCTTCCCGGCCCGTAGAGTTTCCAGGGTGTTTGACTTGGCGCCTTGTGCATAGCGCAGAGCCCGGGTGTGTGGGCCAGAGCAGAGGTGGGGTACATTGCATGCCACCCGCACATTGGAGCTCCATTTTCATTGACCTCTCGGTTTGGTTTACACGTAAGTGGGTAGGTCTCTCCCCGTAGTAGGGCAGAATTGTGATAAGCCTTTAAATGGGAGTGATTTTGGCGTTCAGAGCGTAAACTCCTATCAACCTCTGAACGCTAAAGAGAAGAAAGGTAGGAGAGGACTCTCTTCATTTGGCTCTGAAAATAATTATTAAGCACGTTTAACAATGTGACGTTACGCCAGGCATTGTGCAAGTCAGTTAAACAGACATGATTTTTGCCCTCACAGCTGACAGCATTCTGCGGGACAAGAGCATTAACTATCACACGTGTTTCTCTTTTCTGACTTGGAGGCAGAGTGGTAAGGCTGAGGACACTTTCTAACCAAGAGGTTCTTGCGCCCCCTTGTGCTCCTTGGGGAAAAAAGCATTTCTAAAGCAAGCTAGTTAAGGATCGTCCTTCAACCATGGAACCCTTTGCAGACAAACCAGGCTTTGCTATGTTTTGACCACCATTACTGAACCAGGAAACCAGTGCTATGATTTAGAAACAAGTCGTCTATGACTCTAGGATTTTAGGTTTAAAAAACTAAAAACCTGGGCTTCCCTGGTGGCACAGTGGTTGAGAGTCCGCCTGCCGATGCAGGGGATGGGGGTTCGTGTCCCGGTCCGGGAAGATCCCACATGCCGCGGAGCGGCTGGGCCCGTGAACCATGGCCGCTGAGCCTGCGCGTCCGGAGCCTGTGCTCCGCAACGGGAGAGGCCACAGCAGTGAGAGGCCCGCGTACCGAAAAATAAAAAAA
>NW_020175393.1:3279881-3296788 GCF_003031525.2 Neophocaena asiaeorientalis asiaeorientalis | reverse complement strand
AAAAAAAAAAAAAAAAAAAAAAAAAAAAAAAATTAAAAAAACTAAAAACCTGCCCCTCTTTCTTGTTCCTTCACTCTTTTAGAGCAGGATTTCTCAACCTCAGCACAGTCGACATTTGGGGCTGTATAAATTCTGTTTGGCAGGAGGCTGTTCTGTGCGTTTAGCAGCATCCCTGGCCCCTACCCACTAGATGCCGGTAGTACACATATATTCTCCAGTTGTGACAACAAAAAACGTCTCTAAACATTGCCAGATGTCCCCTGGGGGCAAAATCACCCTAGTTGAGAACTCCTGTTTTAGTACATCAGAAGCAGAAATAACACAGAGGTCTTTGTTCATTAGAAGTTGAGATATAAGTAAAATTATATATACTATATAAGAAAAGGCTATCAAAAAATTAGAGTGCTCTATAAAGGTAAGGAACATTTATGTATTATGAAGTCTAATACTTTTGGGGTTTTTTTTTTTTAGAAACCATAGCCTCTACCATTCTGATAGTCAGAACCTACTGAAGTGATAGGGTCTGGATCTTTGTCCTCCCTGACTCTTCTTTCTCTGTGACAATATATTAGTCAGAAAGGTAATTGGAACACTAAAGATGGAGGAGGAGAGAGAGGAAGAAGAAACTAGGCGTAACAGGGAAAATGCCTGTCCTTACCTAATCTAAATGAAGTGACACCTTTTATTTTCACCTACGCCTCCATTTTGCTCCCAATGATTGAAAAACTTTTGATTCCATAGTTATATTCCTTTGACCTTAATGCTTACTTAGCACACCTTCATTAAGGGCCTCCTTATGTTAAACCCTGGATATTCCAAAAGGGATAGGACATGCTTCCTGTCCCAAAGAGCTCACAGTCCAGCAAGAGAAAAGACAATGACAGAAAATGCCCAACCCTGAAACTGGTGGACTTTAGTCTTGAGTAGTGGGCCTAAGGCCAAGACAAACTATAAGTACAGACAACCCCCGACTTACAGTGGTGTGAAAGCAATACACATTCAGTAGAAACCACACTTTGAATTTGGGGTTTGACTTTTCCTGCACTGGCGATATAATCAGCAGCAGTGAGCACAGTTCCCGGCCCTGCAATCACGGAGGCAAATAACCGATAGAGCCATTCTGGACCCACACAGCCATTCTGTTTCTCACTTTCAGGACAGTATTCAGTAAATTACATGAGATATTCAACACTTTATTATAAAACAGGCTTTGTGTTAGATGATTTTGCCCGACTGTAGGCTAATGCCAGTGTTCTGATCACACTTAAGGTAGGCCAGGCTAAGTTACACTGTTTAGTAGGTGAGGGGTAGTAAATGCATTTCAGCTCACCCGGGGTGTGTTGGGAGGTAACCCCATTGTAAGCTGAGGAAGATCTGTACTTTCAGACCCAGGCCCTCTCCTTGGAACTGGTCTACCCCATCCTTATCACCGAAAATCGACATCGGGGCTTCCTTTCTAGAGATGCAGCTCATTTTTATGACAACCACCTGAATTCCTTTATAACGGGAACATTCTTGTAGACTTGGTCTGTGATTTTTCTCTTAGTCATTGGGTGACGTTTGGAGTGCATGGGGAGACATAACTCTACACTGATGTGTATGCCCTGCTTTGACTGTGGTAAATTCTAGTGACATGATCTCAACACTGTTCATTGGTCAGACATTGAATTGAATGTCCTAAGAGATATGGCTACAATTCTGCCATCTGGCGGGATGTGTCATGTTTTCGAGCTTATGGTCACCTCCTGCAGGAGGAGACCCCTCACCTGTACCCCCATCTTATTTGTGTACTTACCAGCTATCACTCCTCTCATTCATCCTAAAATGGCAGTAAACACGTTGTTTCAGCCCATTATTTCTTGTATAGAGCAGATATAATTCATGTGAATTAATTACACAATTTTTATTCACAATTTTTAGAATTCTAATCGGGTAAGAGAGCAAAAATATGGTTAAGAGAAAGAGCTTTCTCATGTAGTTAGGTGACTAACACCTGTGTGATTTATGTTTTATAGTTATTTATGTTGGATGGCTGCTCTTCCACTATGTATATTCCCATTGTCTATAGATCAGAGGTTAGCAGACCACAGCCTGTTTTTGTAGGTAAGGGTCTACTGGGATGCAGCCACGCCCCTTTATTTATATATTGTCTGTAGCTGCTTTTGTACTACCAAGGACAGAGTTGCAACAGAGACTGTTTGGTCTGCAAAGCCTAAAATATTATCTGCCCCTTTACAGGAAACGTTTGCCAACCCCTGGTTTAACTAAGATTTGCTGGGTTTGGGACTAGCACTTGCCAAAATATAGTGTGTGCTGTGCAGTGCTGATCGTCAGGAGGAGAAAAGGGAAAAGTAACTTCCCTTCAAGTAAACTAGTGAGATAGTCTACAGCTACTCACCAGCCCTTTGAAAGTCTGGTAAATTTTAGCACCAAAGAATGTAACCCAAAAGCCTTGATGCCCACCTGCTGAAAGAACTGCCCCCTCTGAAAAGGGTGAGATGGTAAATGCTGGACAAGAGCATTACGGTGCCGGGCCCTGCACCAGCTCAGAGGTCACTGGAACTTGAGAAGGAAGGGGGAAAGCTGCCTGGAGAGCCACCTCCTGAGAACAGAAGGAAATGATCAGATACCTTGGTTGGTACGAGGTGGTTGTCTCCTTTTGCGGATTTGCTTTTCTCAGGGATGGCTGAGCTTACACATCCTTTGTACCCGCTCCAGAGCCTGTACAGCAAGTAATTGCTGGCTTTTCTCTGTTAGGGAGGCAAGTACATGCAGGCGGTGATTCAGTATGGGAAGATAGTGTCCTGGTTAGAGATGGAATATGGCTTATCAGAAAAGGAGTCGAAAGCTTCTGAATCATTTCTGCTCGCTGCCTTCCTGAACCTGGCCATGTGCTACCTGAAGCTTAGAGAATACACCAAAGCCGTGGAATGCTGTGACAAGGTAAAGTGTCTTCGTGTGGGATGAATGTTAGATAGTCCGGATCTTTTTTCTCCATCCTCGTATTCAGTCGTCTTCTGCTTCCTCTCAGACAAGCTTTGGATTTTTCATTTTGCTTTGTTTTGTTTGGGATTATTTGTTTCTCAGCAAGAATTGGGAAATTCAGAAAGATTTTTTTTTTTTTTTTACTACAGTCATACTTTCCTAATGCCTAGACTATTTATAATAATACATTATGAGTAAACGTTTTGATAAAATTAAGCAATTTTTATCCATGACCTTAAGTCGATGGTATTTGGTACCAGATTACACAATTTAATAAGAACATTTAAATGAAGCCTTTTAGGATTTTAAGAACAGACTGTGGCTGCTCATGCAGGGATATATACAAGTGACTTTTTCTTATAATCATATTTATTCACTGACTAGGAATATACATAAATAATTTGCAAGACCCACAAAGCATCAGCATCCCTTATTACATCGCTATCGTTAACATGTTAATAAGCAGCACCTAAGTACTAAAAGACCAGTAACAGTATCACGTGTACGATTCTGTTCTTTTCTACGCTAGCTGTTACTATTGTGTTAGGTATTTGGTCTCAGAGTGAGCAGTGTGTATTATACTATGGGAAAAAGCTAGTAACTGGATATATCTTAAAGATAGACAAAGGAAAGAGGAATAACACGCAACTATTTCATACCTTCTTTGTAAGATTATTTTTGAGATTTAAGAGTTTGAGTTTTGTGGGTGTGTTCCCTATCATGTTATACTAAATTTTTGCCTGAGAAAAGAATGTTATTATTAATTACATTTTTAAACTTTGTGTTTCTTTATTATAGAAGTAGTATAAAGTCATTCAAAATTCAGACACTACAGAAACATACAAGAAACTGAGTCCATTCATAAAATTCCCATTGACCCGCTCCCAAGACCACAATCATTCATTTCCCACACACCTTCCTTTTGTTTTTCCATACATAGTAACATGTATATTTTTTAATGAGAATGTATAGATGTATAAAACAAGGATATCTTTCTGCATCTATCAGTTCATCATATAACTCTTCTTCATTCTTTTTAAAGTCTATGTAGTATCAATTGTATGCATCTATCATAATTTATTTAACCAATCCGTTTGGGTAGATTTCCAGGTTTTTGATATTATAAATTATGTAGTGTTTCTCTGCATATGTGTGGAATTATTTCTCTAGGATAAAATTCCTAGGAGTGGAAATACTGGGTCAAAAGATGTTATTTTAATATATTTAAATTTTAATACTTCATATATTATTGAATGTTATCAGTGGTTTCTTTTCTCAGTAGTATTGGCAACAAAAAATTCTTAGTTTTATTTCTTGGATACCAGTGAAGTTGCACATCTTTTCATGACTTGTTAGCCATTTGTGTTTCTTCTGTGAATTACTTGTTCACATCTTTCCACCAGATTATTTGTTTTTTATTGATTGAGGTAGCCTCACATTATCACTGTTAACCCTTTGTCTGACAGTAGGGACCTTGTTCTCACTTGTTTGTCTTTGATGATGGTATCTTCTTCTGAAAAGAAAGTTTTAATATTTCATAGTAAAATCTGTCTTTTTAGAAAAGTCTTCCCCATCCTACAATAATAAAAATAACCCGGTTCAGTACTTTAAAAACGTACTCCAGGGCTTCCCTGGTGGTGCAGTGTTTGAGAGTCCGCCTGCCGATGCAGGGGACACGGGTTCGTGCCCCGGTCCGGGAAGAGCCCACATGCCACGGAGCAGCTGGGCCCGTGAGCCATGGCCGCTGAGCCTGCGCGTCTGGAGCCTGTGCTCCGCAACGGGAGAGGCCACAACAGTGAGAGGCCCGCGTATCACCAAAAAAAAAAAAACAAAACCTACTCCAATTAGTTTTACTTAAAAAAAATAATAATAAATAACCCTATTATATTTTATGGGGGGGTCTTTTGCATCTAGTTGGTCTAGAATTTATTTGTGTGTTTATGATATGAGGTAAGAATCTAACTTATTTTCTACATGGATAGTCACTGTCTTGGTCCCATTTATTGCAAAAAGTTAATCCTTTGCCTACGCGATTTACATTACCATCTTCGTGATTATTAAATCTTTTTGTATACATACACATGAGTCTGTTTCTGAATGCCTTGTTCTCTTCCACTGACCTCTTTGTCTGTGGAGTACTTACCACTCTTTTAATAGTAGTTTTAATAGTTTCAATAGTTGAATAGTATATCTTCTTCTCTGGTGGGTCAAGTCCCCTCATTATTTTTGTTTTTCCAGAATTTTCTCTGCCATTCTTAGTAATTTACTTCTTCCACTGGACTTTATATGAACTTTTCAAAAGTCCTCCTCCCAAGTCCCCTGGGAACCTTTATAGAAATTGCATTAAATATAGAAATTAATTTGGCTATTTTGATCAGTAGTATATAACTACCTTGAGCCTGATCTTTTCAATATGCCTTTTCCAGTTCCCTTGTCCAGAGACCTTTCTCTCCAAATCCCACAAGGTACATGCATCCTTTCTAAAACATAGACCATCTGTCCCTAGGCCCTTGGACTGGACAGTGCCAATGAGAAGGGCTTGTACAGGAGGGGTGAAGCCCAGCTGCTCATGAATGAGTTTGAGTCAGCCAAGGGCGACTTTGAGAAAGTGCTGGAAGTAAACCCCCAGAATAAGGCCGCGAGACTGCAGATCTCCATGTGCCAGAAAAAGGCTAAGGAGCACAATGAGCGGGACCGCAGGATATACGCCAACATGTTCAAGAAGTTTGCAGAGCAGGATGCAAAGGTATGTGCAGAACCCACTTGCCTTCAGGTAGGTCATGAACTGACTGACCTTGCCCCTTTGACTTTTGTTCTAAGAAGGTTCAGCACAGGACACGAGCACAGGAAGACAACCTAAGAGGCACAAGAATAGGGAAAATGATTTCAGATCTGATTGAGGCTGGTTTGCGTCCAGAAATAGAGTAGAGCTGTTCCACTGTTCTGTTCCCCAAAGGCACATAGTTGTGAGGCCCTGGCATGTGCATGCAAGAGAAGAGGGAAATTAATTCCCTAGAAATGTACTAAGGCTTTGATTATTTTTTTAAAAAAAACACTTGCTTGTTGAGACTTCGATTTTCCTGGGAAATGGGCTCTGATGGGGAAGCCCCGCCGTCATGCCCTTTACTTTAAGGCTCAGGAGCCAACCTAGCGAATGGGATAGGAGCACTCAGCCTCCCCTGCAGCAAAGTTGTATTCTGGTCCTGCGCTGACCGTCCGCTCAAACCCCCTTATCATGTGGACTTGACTGTTAAACAGCTGTCCCTGTGGCAGGCTGGTCACTTTAACGAAAGAAAAGTGAAAGCCCTCACTCTAACTATGGCAGCAGAGCCATGACACACAGCTGCACAATCTAAATAAAGTCACGGTAATGCCCTCTTGTGTTCAACCTGACAGTCTGGAGGAGCCAGGAAGTAATTGGACATTTCATTTCTTTTTTCCTCTAATCCTCTTGATTTACTTCTTCCTCAGGAAGAGGCCAGTAAAGCAATGGGCAAGAAGACTTTAGAAGGGGTCACCAATGAAAAAGAAACAGCAAGTCAGTCGATGGAAGAGGAGAAAGCCGAAGGCCATGTATGACACCACGCCAAGGAGGGAAGAGTCCTAAGGAACTCGGCCCCTCCTCCACGGGCTTTCACCCAACTCAGGACTAAACAAACAGTGTTTAATGTAAAGTTTGTTATAGTCTATGTGATTCTGGAAGCAAATGGCAAAACCAGTAGCTTCCCAAAAAACCACCACCCTGCTGCTGCCCGGAGCTCTCATCGAGGGGGTGGCATGGGACCACTCCAGGTGGAACAAAGCAGTGACTGTTGGTGTGGAGAGATTGAGCCAACAGCTTAAGTCCAGCTCATTTCAGTTTATGTCAACTTGCAGTATCCAGTTCAGGGTCTCTTGAGATCATCCTAACAATTGGGGGCTGGCTGTTAGGTTTTCCATTTGACTGAACTTTAATAGCACTGCAGAAACCTAGAAATAAATGCTTAATGAGTTTCTTCTTTCCTACAGTCGGGCAGGGGAGAGTTGGGGGAGGTTTTGTTTTTCAAATGACTGAAGTGCTGTGAATGCATGCTGTTGCATTTTTAACCAACAGAACCCAAAGGAGAGGGGCCGGGTCCCCCCTCAGATTCCCCAGCAGCATCACCGACCTGGAAGCCAGAATCTCAGAGGCCTCTCGCTTGCTGACTTGGCTGCCTCCCAGACCCCCTCCTTAGTGAAGCAGCCTCCTTGTGAGAGCAGGCTTCTGCCCCGCCAGCCTGTCCCCCCAGAGGAGGAACCCTGTCATTCCTGAAATACTCAACGCTAATGAGCAGAGGGAATTTCTGGATTAGCTTTCCCTGTTTTGGATGAAGTTCTGAGATGCTGAAATGTGAATAGAACTATCAGAATTGTGCTTTTTCTTCCCTCCTCTACCCTTTTAGGAAAGAATGTTGACTCCAGTACTGCCTGCTCGCATTGCTACCATTCAGTTTCTTATTTCCATTCTAACCCTTGCTATCAAGAATTTCAGGCTTGTTCTTATAATATCTGGAGTGAGTGAGTTTATTTACATATCTGTCTAGGATCCATGCAGCCTTTTTTGTTGTCTTTTTAAAATTGCTGTCTCATAAACACATGTATACTGATTTATGGAAGTTTATTTACTCTCCTCTATCATGTTAAAAAAATTTTTTTGACTTTTTACTACTAAGTAGCTTAATTTTTAAAAACAAAATCTGTGGGGTTGAAAAAAGTCATCGCTCTTCTACGTTAAGCATTTTCCTTTCAGGTTTGACATACAGTAGCTTTCTTTTCCTGCACTGATAGCTGCTTTGTTCTGGTGTGAGTTGTGAAAAAGAGTTGAAAACAGCTTCCCATGCAGGTACATCTAGCCTAAAATCTCCAGTACTTGGGCATTGAATTAGGGCAAGTCTTAAATATGTACATGTAGTTGAATTTTAGTCCTTACGGGTAAGCGAGATTAAGCATGGCTTTCTGGTCCCACAGCCTAAGAAATAAGAAACACTCATGGGAATGCATTTGGCAACCCAAGAAAACATTCGCTTCAACCTGGAACATCTCACTTTTTTAAATCCTAAAGAACACTGGCAATTGTATTTTAGATTAATTTTTATTTTTATAGTGGTTTTAACAAAACACTTATTGTTAGGTAAGGTCCCATGTTAAAACCTAAAAATAAAGTCATTCCCTTTTATATCAGTTTTTGTCTCCATGGAACAAATGGAATTGTTTCTCCCTTAATGATAACTAAAATCCTTTTAATTTCTCATTTACACATTAGTCTTTTTTCATGAGTTATTTCTTTTTTTTAAAGAAATCTCACCTAGGGAATATAAAAGCAAAAGTTGATTTTGCTTAGCCACTTAACTGTTTAGTATTTGTAGCTCTGTTGACTAGAGCATGACTCCAGTGAGGCTAAGGTTAAAATTAGATCCTAAAAAGTCCAGTTAGATTTTTGCAGGTAACAAGCAAAAAACTGTTCCAAAAATTAGATTATTACCTTAGCCCACCGTCTCGTCTGTTATGAGTCATGTGAACAGGCGAGGAGAGAGAGGGGAAGGCTGGGCAAGCGGTTTGGAGCAAATGATTATGAGGTGCCCATCACCACTCAAGAGAAAGAAACTTCACATATTCTTGTATCAAATTCAGTCATTTTAAACAATTTGTCTAGAAGTCAGCAGATGTCTCTGAACCATCTCTTAGACTGCATTTGGAGTGGTGAGGCAGCATCCGGTGAATTAAAAACAAATTGGTTTTTTAAAAAAAGTATTCAGATGCACTTTTATGGTGTTCCTTAAATAAATTAAGAAAAACAGATGTGATTTCTCATTATTCTTGGTTTTGCTCAAATAGTCTTCAAGAAAGGTTGTTTTGGTTGAAAAACTGTGGTGGGGGACAAGTTGAAGAAATGAGACCTCAGAAACTTGGCAAGAGACAGTATTCTCCTGCCCCTTGCTCTAATGCACAACTTGAGATCAACATTGGGCTAAAGGCAGTGGAATTATGCATCTTTGTAAAAACAAGAAGACTTTGTTTTTTTCATTAACCGGTGGATATTCTGCCATTTTAACTGAGTGTAAGGTAGGTTCATTTGGGGAAATGAAAAGGTTTAATTGTGCCCTTTAATAAATATGTAAAATATAAGTAAGCATACGTCAGGCAGTGTTCTGCGTTAAGCATGTATTTCCTCTTAAGTAGCTTGTTAATTCTGATTCACAGTGCAAAAGACGGGGGCTGTGGGGCTGGGGGCACTACGACCCCAATAGCACCACCAAGGCCTACAGGCAGCTTAACACAGGCTCCAGCCACCTTTTATTCCCTTTGAATTCCTTGCTTCATCTTGGGATTTGAATTATACTCTTCCCCCTTTGCTGCTACATTATGTGGTAATGGAATAATTCCCTTTATTTGCACGTTTTTTCTAAACAAATAATGATCAGCTAGGGATCTTGAAGATAAGAAGAGAGTTTCCTAACTATAAATTTGTAATCTGGGTAATTCGAGGCAGCCTGCACCTGCTCCAGAGCATGAGGAATATCAGTGAAGAGTTTTCTCCATAGTTATTTGGCCTTTAAGGCATCACTTCGACTCCTCTTTTAGCATGGTGCATCAGAATGTATTCCAAGGGACTGTCACCAACATTAGTGACAAAGAGCATTAATTTGAGCTGATTCATCAAAATCCAAAAACAGTTCCCCAAACTAGCTGTATATTTCCATCAACTGGCTACTTACGTGTTTGAATAGCAACGACTGACGAAAGTGTACATAAAAGGAACTCTCAGTGCTTCCTTTCAGATTTTTCTCTCCTACTTGTCTGCCATTTCTTTGGGAGATAGGGAAACTATACAGACAAGGCACAATAATTTTGACCCTGCTATTTATATAATTCATCTCAACATACATCATCTACATGTGTGACCTTAATGATACATTGCAAGAAAGGGGACATCACTGAATGTAGCTCCCAAGAAGACCTCTGACAGCACATGTTGGAGCTAACTGCTACCTACAGATGGGATGACTGGAACATAGTCCATATAGCAGGGATTCCTTGAGGACCCTGGAGAATCAAGGATATGAGGAGGACCCAGAAGGGTGAAGTGGTTATCCAGGTCACCTGATGCCCTTCTATAATTTCAAAATAGGTCTTTTTCTAGTCTAAAGCATGATTCTTTTGGCATATGGCATAAGATGTTGATAGCTCCTTAAAATCCCCAAGCATTTGGTGGAACTTAAATGGCAACAGAGCCATAGGCCTCGTGGTCTACTTTGGAGTAAGTGCAGGGAATTAACCAGTATGTAAAGGGTAGGGATGTTTTGCTTTTTAAAGCATGCTGTGGGTTGAGTTAAAGAATTTCAATGTTTAGAGGAAAGAAAAAACAAACCAGATATTGGATCCTCACCACCCACCACCGTGGAATCTGGTTGGAGCAAGAAAAGGCAAAAGGTTTTCCTCTGCAGCCTGCTCGTTTTCAGCAAACACTTCAGTACCCATGTTTGGAGGGACCAGACCTTTTCAACATAATCAAGGGCAAGTAGTGAAATCTTCAGTAATCTGCCGGGCATTGACAAGGGTAGGGTAGGTACCAGTTGCTAAGAACAGTGCATAGAAAAAGCTGTCCTGCAGCCACAGGCTTACTGGTCATTACTATTTGAATTCTTACTATGTGCCAGACACTTAAACCCTCTTTACACTGAAATTCCAGATAGAAGAAGAATGTGGCTTCTACACTGTTTCTACTTTTGGGATCTCACAAAAGATCATGTGGTCCTTACCAACCTAAAACTATGCAAGGAAGGAATTCTGGGAGATGTATTTCAAACCTGGCTTAGTTGACACATTATAAATACCCCCAAGTGTCTCAGCCTCTCTTGAGGCATTAAATATATTCCTGGCCTGGGTCTACTTTGGATAATACGCTTTCATAAAATAACTTTAAAGCCAAATCATACTGCCTACAGCAAGAAATTATCTCCTTAAAAGCTTCTGACTGAGGAGATAAGGTGGGCAGAATAAGTAGCTAATGACTAGTATTGGGGGAGGCAATGGCTAATTCTAGTTACTGTAACTGATTTGATGTCTGCTTACAACCACATTTCCACACAGAACTTCTGATTTTTTCAGTGTAAAAACGTGAACCCACATATATACCCTTGCCCTTTACAGATACCAAAGTCTTCCTAAAGTTGACACCAGCCGAAACAATAAACTCATATGACCCCCCCACTGAGGGATCAAGGAACTCATGCATTCCTTTACTCATCACCATCTCAGTATTTCGTACACTATGCCCAAACTAGTACTTAGTAGATGCTCAATAAATTGGCTTCCTCCCTTTCTCATAAGGCAGCCTCACATCTCTATTTCAGTGGCCCTTCATTCCTGTTACTTGCCTTGAGATGTGGAGGCCAGAACCACATGGTTTTTCTAGCAATGGCGGCAACCTGATTTTGGTCCTTGATGTATTGGGAACCAGCAACAACTTGACTTGGGGCAGGGGACATAACTGCAAAATGGATCTGTGGTCTTCAGGCCACACTGATCTTAAATCTATTTCCACTATTAACTCAGAGTTCATCAGCCCAACAGATCATATGTGAAGTGGAGGAGGACTCTGGGGAGATGGAAGAATAGGAAGCACCAGGAATCTCTCTCCCACCTAGACAACAATTACACTGGCAGAATCTGTCCGATGTAACTATTTTGGAATTCTGGAGTGTGTTGAAACCTTGCAACTTCCAGGCATGGATGGTATATTGTAGGCAATTTTAGTCAATTTCGGCTAGTACAATAGCAGCTACCCATCCACCACCACCAGCCACGTGGCAGGCAGCTCTGCAAGTTTTCTGGCACAGCTCCTGGGAGCTAGGGTGGGCAAAAAGGACTCTGTCCCCTGAACATTAAGCATCTGTCCACTGAGTAGGATTGCTGCTTGATTACTGAAGTGCAAAGAGGCAGGAAGCCACTGTCTCATCTCCCCCGCTCCCCCATCATTTTAAGCCCCTCCATCTCTGGCTCAAGTGACTTCCAGGGGAATTTAAAGGACCAGTGGCCTTTTGCCCTCCCCCCACCTTCACTTTTTGCATTTTCCTCTCTCAGGAGCCAGACATTAAAGACTAGGACATTCAAAAACAACTGCCTATATGGGGAAAATTAGAAAGTGACAATATATGTTCAGGGAAAGGCTCAGAAAAGACCTGAGAAGATGTTAACTTTACACCTCAGACCAATATTCAGCACAGAGACAGCCTGCAACAATCAAAAAACAAAAATAACAAATTTTAAAAACCCAGAAAACCCTGGGGATGAGGGAGAATCTGATTTCCAGAGTTAATACCACATTATTAGATTCACATGCCAGTGTTCAACAAAAATATCACAAGACATACAAAGAAACAGGAAAGTATGGCCCACTCAAAGGAAAAAATAATTCAATAGAATCTTTCCCTGAGAAAGACCTCATGACAGATATACTACCAAAATTTTTAAACGACTGTCTTAAAGATACTCAAAGAACTAAAGGTAGATATGAAGAAAGTCAAATAAACAATGTGTAAACAAACTGGAACTATCAGAGATTTAAAAAACCTAAAGAGAAATCAAAAAAACTCTGGAGCTGAAAAGCACAATAACTGCAATGAAAAATTCACTAGGCATATTCAAAGGCAGATATGAGCAGGCAAAAGAAAAAACTAATGAACATTAGGATATGACAGTGAAATTATTGAGACTGAAGAACAGAAAAGAAAATGATTGAAAAAAGTGAACAGAGCCTAATGGACCTGTGGGACACCATCAAGTGGACATCATGAGACTCCAGAAGAAGGAGAGAAAGGGGCAGAGAAAATATTAGAAGACATAATGGCTGAAAAGTTCCTAAGTTTAGTGAAACACACAAATGTAAACATCCAAGAAGCTCAACAAATTTCAAGTAAGATTAATTCAAAGAGACCCAAACCAAGACACATTATAATCATACTTTCAAAAAGACAAAGATGGGGTTTCCCTGGTGGTTCAGTGGTTAAGAATCCGCCTGCCAATGCAGGGGACACGAGTTCAAGCCCTGGTCCAGGAAGATCCCACATGCCATGGAGCAACTAAGCCTGTGTGCCACAACTACTGAGCCTGTGCTCTAGAGTCCGCATGCCACAACTACTGAGCCCGTGTGCCACAACTACTGAAGCCCATGCAACTAGAGCTGTGGTCTGCAACAAGAGAAGCCACCACAATGAGAAGCCTGTGCAGGCAACAAAGAGTAGCCCCCACTCGCTGAAACTAGAGAAAGCCCGCGTGCAGCAACAAAAGACCCAACACAGCCAAAAAAAAAAAAGACAAAGATTGAATCTTGAAAGCAGCAAGAGGGAAGCAAGTCGTCACATACAAGGGAGTGTCAACAAGATCATCATCAGATAATTTGGAGGCCCACCAGTGCACAGGCTCCAGCCCTGGGGCCCACAGCCAGCCAGGCCAGGACCTGGCCTCACCCACCAGCAGCCTTCGCACAAGGCAGGGCCTGACAGCCAACCGGGCCAGGGACCAGCCCCACCTACCAGCCCAGCCACAGTAGTCAGCCTCACCACAACAGAAGGGCAAATGGAGCACATATAAAGGACAGCCCTTGATCATACAGGTTTGCATCCAGAGGGTAGTGTACTACCAGACCCCCGTAAGGACATCTCCTACAAATGGCCACTTCTCCAAGATTGGGAACTGTAACTAACCTACCTAATACATACAAATGACCACAGAGAATTAGGCAAAATGAGACAACAAAGGAATATATTTCAAATGAAGAAACAAGACAAAACCCCAGAAGCACAAGTAAGTGGAGATAAGCAATCTACCCAATAAAGAGTTCAAAGTAATGATCATAAAGATGCTCGGTGAACCTAGGAGAAGAAAGGATGAACAGAGTGAGAAGTTCAACGAGGAGTTAGAAAATATAAAGAAGAACCAAAGAGTTGAAGAATGGAATAACAAATAAAAAATACACTAGAAGGAATCAAGAGTAGATTGCATGATACAGAGGAATGGATCAGTGAACAGGAAAACAGTAGTGGAAATCTAAGCTGAAACGAAAAAAGAAGTTTTAAAATATGAGTACAGTTTAGGGACTTCCCTGGTGGTCCTCCTTACAATGCAGGCAATGCGGGTTCGATCCCTGGTCGGGAAACTAAGATCCCACATGCTGCGGGGCAACTAAGCCCACATGCCACAACTATTGAGCTTGTGTGCCTCAATGAGAGAGCCTGCGTGCCACAACTACAGAGCCCATGTGCCCTGGAGCCCACGCACCACAACTAGAGAGAGAAAACCCACACACCACAACTAGAGAGAAGCCCATGAGCTGCAACTAGAGAGAAGCCCAAGCACCACAACAAAGAGACCACATGCCATAACGAAAGACCCCACATGCCTCAACAAAGATCCTGTGTGCCGCAACTAAGACCCAATGCAGCCAAAATATAAGGAAAATAAATAAAATAAATATTTAAAAAATGAGTACAGTTTAAGAGACCTCTGGGACAATATCAAGCATACTAACATTTGCATTACAAGGGTCCCAGAAGGAGAAAAGAGAAAGGGGCAGAAAACTTATTTGAAGCAATAATAGCTGAAAAAAGTTCCCTAACTTGGGGACAGAAACACATTCAGATTCAGGAAGCAGAGAGAGTCCCAAATGAGATCAACCCAAGAAGTTCATACCAAGACATATTGTAATTAAAATGGCAAAAATTAAAGATAAAGAGAGAATGTTAAAAGAAGCAAGGGAAAAGCAAATAGTTACACACAATGGAACTCCCATAAAACTGTCAGCTGACTTTTCAGCAGAAACTTTGCAGGCCAGGAGTGGCATAATACATTCAAAGTGATGAAAGAAAAAAAAAACCTACAACCAAGAATACTCTACCCAGCAAGGCTATCATTCAGATTTGAAGGAGAGATAAAGAGTTTTACAGACAAATGAAAGCTAAAAGAGTTCAGCACCACAAATCTGGCTTTACAAGAAATGTTAAAGGGACTTCTCTAAACGGAAAAGAAAAGACCACAACTAGAAAAATGAAAATTATAAGAGGAAAAAAAATCTCATTGGTAAAAGAAAATGTATAGTAAAGGTAGTAGATCAAACAGTTATAAAGCTAGTAGGAAACTTAAAAGACAAAAGTAGTAAAATCTATATCCACAATAAGTAGTTAAGGGATACACAAAATTAAAAGATGTAAAATATGCTGTCAAAAACATTAAGGTGGGGGGCTTCCCTGGTGGCGCAGTGGTTGAGAGTCCGCCTGCCGATGCAGGGGACGCGGGTTTATGCCCCGGTCTGGGAGGATCCCGCGTGCCGCGGAGCGGCTGGGCCCGTGAGCCATGGCCGCTGAGCCTGCGCTTCTGGAGCCTGTGCTCCGCAGCAGGAGGGGCCACAACGGTGAGAGCCCCATGTACCACAAAAACAAAAACAAAAACATTAAGGTGGGGGGAACAGTAAAAATGCAGGGTTGTTAGAATGTGTTTGACCTATAATAGATACACAAACCCCCCAAAAAAGAGGAATCTAAGCAGAACACTAAAGACAGTCATCAAATTACAAGGGAAGAGAGCAAAAGAAGAAGAAAAGAACAAAAAGGAACTACAAAAACAACCCAAATACAATTAATAAAATGGCAATAAATACATGCCTATCAATAATTACTTTATGTAAATGGACTAAATGCTCCAATCAAAAGATATAGAATGGGTGAATAGATTAAAAAAAAAAACAAGACCCATATATATGATGCCTACAAGAGACTTACTTCAGGTCTAAAGACACACACAGACTGAATGTTAGAGGATGGAAAAAGGTATTCCATGCAAATGGAAATGAAAACAGAGCTGGAATAACAATACTTATAAGACAAGATAGACTTTAAAACAAAGATTGTAACAGGAGACAGAGAAGGACATTACATAACGATAAAAAGATCAATCCAACAAGAAGATATAACAATTGTAAATATATATGCACCCAGCATAGGAGCACCTACATACATAAATATCAACAAATGTACAGAGAGAAATTGACAGTAACACAATAATAGTACGGGACTCTAACACTCCACTTACATCAAAGGACAGATCATCCAGACAGAAAATCAATAGAAAACACTGGCCTTCATATATACAATGGAATATTACTCAGCCATAAAAAGAAACGAAATTGAGTTATTTGCAGTGAGGTGGATGGACCTAGAGTCTGTCATACAGAGTGAAGTAAGTCAGAAAGAGAAAAACAAATACCGTATGCTAACACATATATATGGAATCTAAGAAAAAAAAATGGTCATGAAGAACCTAGGGGCAAGATGGGAATAAAGACACAGACCTACTAGAGAATGGACTTGAGGATATGGGGAGGGGGAAGGGTAAGCTGTGACAAAGTGAGAGAGTGGCATGGACATATATACACTACCAAACGTAAAACAGATAGCTAGTGGGAAGCAGCTGCCATAGTACAGGGAGTATATATATATATATATATATATAAAACATTCCATCCAAAAGCCGCAGAATACACATTCTTTTCAAGTGCACATGGAATACTGTCTAGGATAGATCACATGCTAGGCCAATAAAACAAGTCTCAATACATTTACAAAGACTAGAATCATATCAACCATCTTTTCTGACCACAATGCAGAGACTAGGAGTCAACTACAAGAAAAAACTGCAAAAAAACACAAACATGTGGAGGCTAAACAATATGCCACTAAACAACCAATTGGTCATTGGAATAATCAAAGAGAAAATCAAAATATATCTGAACACAAGCATAAGATTGAGGGGCTTCCCTGGTGGCGCAGTGGTTGAGAGTCCGCCTGCCGATTCAGGGGACACGGGTTCGTGCCCTGGTCCAGGAGGATCCCACATGCCGCGGAGCGGCT
>NW_020175393.1:3225798-3279871 GCF_003031525.2 Neophocaena asiaeorientalis asiaeorientalis | reverse complement strand
AAGATGGAAACACAATGATCCAAAATCTATGGGATACAGCAAAAGCAGTGCTAAGAGGGAAGTTTATAACAATACAAGCCCAGTTCAGGAAACAAGAAAAATCTCAAATAAACAACCTAACTTTTTTACACCTAAAGGAACTAGAAAAAGAAAAACAAAAAAATTCCCAATGTTAGTAGAAGGAAAGTAACCATAAAGATCAGAGCAGGGCTTCCCTGGTGGCAACAGTGGTTGAGAGTCCGCCTGCCGATGCAGGGGACACGGGTTCGTGTCCCAGTTCGGGAAAATCCCACATGCCGCGGAGCGGCTGGGCCCATGAGCCATGGCCGCTGAGGCGGCGCGTCTGGAGCCTGTGCTCCGCAACGGGAGAGGCCACAACAGTGAGAGGCCCGCGTACCGCAAAAAAAAAAAAAAAAGATCAGAGCAGAAATGAATGAAATAGAAACAAAAAGAAAGAAAGAAAGGAAAAGAAAGAGAGAGAGAAAGAAAAGATCAATGAAACTTAGAGCTGGTTGTTCGAAAAGATAAACAAAATTGATAAACTTTTAGCCAGACTCATGAAGAAAAAAAGAAAGAAGGCCCAAAGAAATAAAATCAGCAATGAAAAAGAAGTTAAAACTGACACCACAGAAATACAAAGGATCATAAGCAATTACTACTAACAATATACACCAGTAAGATGGACAACATAGAAGTGGATAAATTCCTAGAAACGTACAATCTCCCAAGACTGAATGACAAAGAAATACAAAGTATGAACAGATCAATTACCAGTAAAAAACTGCATCAGTAATAAAAAATTCCCAACGAACAAAAGTCCAGGACCAGACAACTTCAGAGGTCAAGTCTATCAAACATCTGAAGAAGAATTGATACCTATCTTTCTTTCCTTTATTTATTTATTTGTTTCATTTATACATATATATTTTAACATCATTATTGGAGTATAATTGCTTTACAATGTTGTGTTAGTTTCTGCTTGATAACAAAGTGAATCAGCTATACATATACATACATCACCATATCTCCTCTCTCTTGCATCTCCCTCCCACCCTCCCTATCCCACCCCTCTAGGTGGACACAAAGCACGGAGCTGATCTCCCTGTGCTATGCGGCTGCTTCCCACTAGCTATCTATTTTACATTTGGTAGTGTATATATGTCCATTCCACTCTCCCACTTCATCCCAGCTTACCCTTCCCCCTCCCCATGTCCTCAAGTCCATTGTCTATGCCTGCGTCTTTATTCCTGTCCTGCCCTAAGTTCTGAAGAACATTTTCTTTTTAGATTCCATATACATGTGTTAGCATACAAATACCTATCTTTCTTAAGCTATTGCAAAAGTGGCAGAGAAAGGAATGCTTCTGAACTCATTCTATGAGGCCAACATTTCCCTGATGCCAAAACCAGATAAAACACCACAAGGAAAGAAAATTACAGACCAATATCCCTGATGAACATAAATGCAATAATCCTCGATAAAATATTAGCAAACCAGGGCTTCCCTGGTGGCACAGTGGTTAAGAATCCGCCTGCCAATGCAGGGGACGTGGGTTCGAGTGCAGGTCCAGGAAGATCCCACATGCCGCGGAGCAACTAAGCCCATGTGCCACAACTACTAAGCCTGTGCTCTAGGGCCCGTGTGCCACAACTACTGAGCCCACATGCCACAGCTACTGAAGCCCATGTGCCTAGAGCCCATGCTCTGCAACAAGAGAAGCCACTGCAATGAGAAGCCCGTACACTGCAATGAACAGTAGCTCCCGCTCACCACAACTAGAGAAAGCCCACACGCAGCAACGAAGACCCAACGCAGCCAAAATAAATAAATAAATAAAATTTATAAAAATACATATATATAAGCAAGCCAAATTCAACAATACATTTAAAGGATCATACACCATGATCAAATGGGATTTATCCCAGGGATGCAAGGATTTTCCAATATCCGCAAGTCAATCAGTGTGATACACCACATCAACAAATTGAAGAATAAAAACCATATGATCATCTCAATAGATGCAGAAAAAGCTTCTGACAAAATTCAATACTCATTTATGATAAAAATTCTCCAGAAAGTGGGCAAAGAGGGAACCCACCTCAACATAATAAAGTCCATATACGACAAACCGACAGCTAACATCATACTCAATGGTGAAAAGCTGAAAGCATTTCTCCTAAGATCAGGAACAAGACAAGGATGTCCACTCTCGCCACTTTTATTTAACATAGTTTTGGAAGTCCTAGCTATGGCAATCAGAGAAGAAAAAGAAATAAAAGGAATTCAAATTGGAAAAGAAGAAGTTAAACTGACTGTTTGCAGATGACATGATACTACACATAGGAAATCCTAAAGACACTACCAGAAAACTACTAGAGCTCATCAATGAATTTGGTAAAGTTGCAGGTTACAAAATTAATATGCAGAAATCTGTTGCATTTCTATACACTAACAACAAAAGATCAGAAAGAGAAATTCAAGAAACAATCCCATTTACCATAGCATTACAAATAATAAAATACCAAGGAATAAACCTACCTAAGGAGACAAAAGACCTATACTCTGAAAAGTATAAGATGCTGATGAAAGAAATTGAAGACAACACAAACAGATGGAAAGATATACCATGATCTTGGATTGGAAGAATCAATATTGTGGAAATGACTATACTACCCCATGGCAATCTACAGATTCAATGCAATCCCTATCAAATTACCAATGGCATTTTTCACAGAATTAGAACAAAAACATCTTAAAATTTGTATGGAGACACAAAAGACCCTGAAGAGCCAAAGCAATCTTGAGAACGAAAAACAAAGCTGGAGGAATCAGGCTCCCTAGCTTCAGACGACACTACAAAGCTATAGTCATCAAAACAGTATGGTACTGACACAAAAACAGAAATATAGATCAACAGAACAGGATAGAAAGCCCAGAAATAACTCCATGCACCTATGATCAATTAATCTACAACAAAGAAGTCAATACTATACAATGGTGGAAAGACAGTCTCTTCAATAAATGGTGCTGGGAAAACTGGACAGCTACATGTAAAAAAAAAAAATGAAATTAGAACATTCTTTAACACCATACACAAAAATAAGCTCAAAGTGGATTAAAAACCTAAATGTGCGACTGGATACTATAAAACTCTTAGAGAAAACCATAGGCAGAACACTCTCTGACATAAATTGCAACAATATCTTTTTTGATCTGTCTCCCAGGGTAATGGAAATAAAAACAAAAATAAACAAATAGGACCTAGTTAAACTTAAAAGTTTTTGCACAGCAAAGGAAACCACAAACAAAATGAAAAGACAACCAAGAGAATGGGAGAAAATATTTGCAAATGATGTGACCAACAAGGGATTAGTCTCCAAAATTTACAAAGAGCACATGTGGCTTACTATCATCAAAACAAACAACCCAATCAAAAAATGAACAGAAGACCTATATAGACATTTCTTCAAAGAAGACATACAGATGGCCAAGAGACACGTGAAAAGATGTTCAACATCACTAATTATTAGAGAAATGCAAATCAAAACTACAATGAGATATCACCTCCCACCAGTCAAAATGGCTATCATCAGGACTTCCCTGGTGGTACAGTGGTTAAGAATCTGCCTGCCAATGCAGGGGACACAGGTATTAGCCCTGGTAAGGGAAGATCCCACATGCCATGGAGAAACTAGGCCCATGCAACACAACTACTGAACCTGCACTCTAGAGCCCATGAGCCACAACTACTGAGCCTGCATGCTGCAACTACTGAAGCCCGCGCACCTAGAGCCCATGCTCTGCAACAAGAGAAGCCACCGCAATGAGAAGTCTGCGCACCGCAACGAAGAGTAGCCCCCACTCGCCGCAAATAGAGAAAAGCCTGCATGCAGCAACAAAGACCCAACGCAGACAAAAATAAATATATAAATAAATACATATATAAATAAATTTTTTTAAAAAGCTATCATCAAAAAATACATAAACCAGGGCTTCCCTGGTGGCGCAGTGGTTGGGAGTCCGCCTGCCGATGCAGGGGACACGGGTTCGTGCCCCGGTCCGGGAAGATCCCACATGCCGTGGAGTGGCTGGGCCCATGAGCCATGGCCGCTGAGCCTGCGTGTCTGGAGCCTGTGCTCCGCAATGGGAGAGGCCACAACAGTGAGAGGCCCGCGTACCGCAAAAAAAAAAAAAAAGGAAGCAAATCTTGAGATCTGCAACAACATGGATGGACCTTGAGGGGGCATTATGCTAAGTGAAATAAGTCAGTCAGAGAAAGACAAATACTGTATAATCTCACTTATATGTGGAATCTTTAAAAAAAAAAAAACTTCATAGAGAAAAGATCAGATTTGTGGTTACCAGAGGTTGGGTATGGGGGAATTGGATGAAAGTGGTCAAAAGGTACAAACTCCCAGTTATAAGATAAATCAGTACTGGGGATGTAATGTACAACTTGATGACTACAGTTAACACTGCTTTATAGTATGTGTGGAAATTTTTAAAAGAGTAGATCATCACAAGGAAAAACCATTTTTTCCTTTTCTTTAAATCTGTATGGATGATGGACATTAAACTTATTACGGTAATCATTTCACAAGATGTGACAGTCAGTGCTGTACACTTTAAACTTACATAGTGCTCTATGTCGATTATATTTCAATAAAACTGTATGTCGATTACATTTCAATAAAACTGTCAATTATATTTTCAATAAAAAGTATTTATTTCAATAAAAGAAATAAATAATTTTATTTCTTGAAATAAAATTTCAAGAAAAATTGAGAAAAAGACACTATCCACAGAGTAAAAGGGCAACCCACAGAATGGGAGAAAGTATTTGTAAATCATATATCTGATAAGGAATTAATATCCACAATATGGAGAACTCCTAAACTCAACAGCAAGAAAATAATTGATTCAAAAATGGACAAAGGACTTGAATAAACATTTCTACATAGATGATACACAAATGGCCAAGAAACACATGAAAATATGCTCAACATCGCTAATCAGAATTAAATGTAAATCAAAACTACAATGAGATATCACCTTACATTTGATGGCTACTATCAAATAAACAGAAAACAAGTGTCAGAAAGGACATGGAGAAATTGGAAACCTTGTGCACTACTGGTGGAAATGTAAAAGCTACAGCCACTGTGGAAAACCGTGTGGCAGTGCCTCAAAAAATTAAAAGTAGGATTACCATATGATCTAGCAATCCCACTACTGCATATATACCCAAAAGAACTGAAAGCAGGTTTTTAGGAGATATTTTTACACCCATGTTCACAGCAGCATTACTCACAATAGCTAAAACATGGAAGTGTCCATCACTAAATGAAAGGACAAGCAAAACGCAGTATATGCATATAAAGGAATTTTTTTTTTTTGGCTGTGCTGCACAGCTGGTGGGATCTTAGTTCCCAAACTAGGGATTGAACCTGGGCCCCCAGCAGTGCAAGTGCAGAGTCCTAACCACTGGACCACCAGAGAATTCCCCATATAATAGAATATTATTCAGCCTTAAAAAGGAAAGAAATTCTGACACATATGACTGCGTGGTTGAACCTTGAGGACATTATGCTAAATGAACTAAGCCAGCCACAAAAAGACAAATACTGTTTGATTCCACTTATGTGACATATCTAGAGTAGTCAAAATCATAAAGATACAAATTGTATGGTGGTTACCAGGGGTTGGGACGAGCAGAGAATGGGCAGATGTTGGTTAATGGGCATAAAGTTTCAGATCCGCAAGACGAAAAGATTTATGGGGATGGATGGTAGTGATGGCTGCACAGGAATGTGAATGTATTTAAGACCATTAAACTTTACATGTTAAAATGGGTAAGATGGTAAATTTTACGAGTATTCTAACACAATAAAAGAAATGTGGGACTTCCCTGGTGGCACAGTGGTTAAGAATCCTCCTGCCAATGCAGGGGACACGGGTTTGATCCCTGGTCCGGCAAGATCCCGTGTGCCGTGGAGCAACTAAGCCCATGCGCCATAACTACTGAGCCCGTGCACCACAACTACTGAAGCCCGCATACCCTAGAGCCCGCATGCCGCAACTACTGAACCCACATGCCACAACTACTGAAGCCCGTGCACTCTAGGGCCTGCATGCCGCAGCTACTGAGCCCATGTGCTGCTACTATTGAAGCCCGCATGCCTAGAGCCTATGCTCCAAAACAAGAGAAGCCACTATAATGAGAAGCCCACGCACCACAACGAAGAGTAGCCCCTGCTCGCCACAACTAGAGAAAGCCCGCACGCAGCAACGACGACCCAACACAGCCAAAAAAAAAAAAATTAAAAAAAAGAAATGTGAAGTGGAATGTTTTCCTTAGAAGTACTTCTAGGACCACCCTCCTAGTCAGCAACCAGCAAGCCCCCAAACATTTATGGCCCATCTGGGTACCACTGTTCTATATGCAGGGGATCCTGAGAGAAGGACAGGGCCCTTGTGCTCGAGCAGCTCACAGACAAGTAGGAAAGGAAGCAAGGAGATGGTTGGACCACGGCAGAGCATCTGTCGCTTGCTATTCAGACCTACAAAACCTGGAGAACAGAGCAGGAAACCTAACTCTGCCTCCTCAGGGTCCTGCTCGTACAGTGTCCCAGCCAGGGCCCACTCCACAGCCAACGTCCAGACCCACTACATACACATGGCCCTTCTGCAACAGCAACTGATGTAGGTTCCTGCCCTGATGCAGACCCTGCCCTGGGCCCAGACTGGGTAAGTTTCTCCTGGTGGCAGAATCTTAATTTCCTCCTTGGAGCAGTACCTCCCTCTTTAAAGGAGCTCCAGGCAGAAGTCTGGGGAGTCGGGGGGCTGTTTTTCAGTGATTCACCCACTAGACTGCAGCTACAAAATCCCCAGAAGTTCCCTTTAGTTAACAAAGCAACTGGACGGATACACCATGCCTAACCTCATTTACTGCAAAGCTACTAGAAAGTATTGAGTTTCAAAGAAACAAGTTTGATGCTTAATTAGAACTACCCCCTGCCCTTATGAATGTAAATTGGTACAGCCACTATGGACAACAGTATGGAGGTTCCTTAAGAAACTAAAAATAGAGCTACCATATGATCCAGCAATCCCACTCCTGAGCATATATCCAGAGAAAAACATGGTTCAAAAGGATACATGCACTCCAATGTTCATTGCAACGCTGTTTACAATAGTCAAGACATAGAAGCAACCTAAATGTCCATTGACAGAGGAATGGATAAAGAAGATGTGGTACACATACACAATGGAATACTACTCAGCCATTAAAAAGAATGAAATAATGCCATTTGCAGCAACATGGGTGGACCTGGAGATTATCATACTAAGTGAAGTAAGTCAGACAGAGAAAGACAAATAACATATGATACACTTATATGCAGAATATAAAAAGGTGATATAAATGAACTTATTTACAAAGCAGAAACAGAGTCACAGACTTAGAGAATGAACTTACGCTTACCAGGGTGAAGGGTCAGGGAGAAGGATAGACTGGGAGTTTGGGATTGAGATGTACACACTGCTATATTTAAAATACATAACTAATAAGGACCTACTGTATAGCACAAGGAACTCTGCTCAATATTCTGTAATAACCTAAATGGGAAAAGAATTTGGAAAAGAATAGACACATGTACATGTATAACTGAATCACTTTGCTGTACACCTGAAACTAATACAACACTGTTAATCAACTACATTCCAATATAAAATAAAAAATTTTTAAAAACAACATAAAAGGGGAGAACAAAGAACTACCCCTCTTAGAGGGGTGTCAGTTCCCAATATTGAGGGGAGACCCACCCCCTTGCTGCTGACCTGGCCTCGCTGCAGACAGCGCTGCTCTGTTGGAGGGGGCTGTTGAATCCCTCTCCCCTCTCTCCTCAGCAGTTTCTGGAAGGGTGTCTAAGCTTCCTCTGAGCCCAGCCGTGGCTTATTAACAGGGGCAGATGGTAATAAGACTTTACAGTGAAGCATGCACTCTTCAGTTGTTATCAAACATGACAGCAAATAAACCAAGTGCCACATTCAGGCTGTGAATCTGGGCCTCAAGAACCAAGTTTTGTGGGACGACCCAAGTTGGCTGTATGATGGCCGGGACCAGATTTCCTGTGGACAGTGCTACACACCTCTGTGTTGCGATTTCACCATCCCGACTCCAAAATGATGCTCCCCCAGAAGGTCCTCGTCAGGGCTTCGAAATCTGAGGAGCCCCGAGGCCAAGTGGCAAGAGCGTGGGATCAGGTCCAGCTCTGTGTTGAAAGGAAGTGATTTTGGTCAAGTCACCTCTTCCCTCTTGAGACTTCAGTTTCCTCACATGTAAAACAGCTAATATTTATTTAACTTTTCACATTTTAATTGTGGTTTAAAAAACCCATAAAACTTATCATCTTAATCATTTTTAAATGTATAGTTCAACAGTGTTAAGCATTTTCCCACTGTTGTGCAACCAATCTCCAGAACGTCTTCATTGTGCAAAACTGCAACTCTATACCCACCAACCCAATTCCCCATTCTCCCCTCCTCCCCATCCCCTGGCAACCACCATCCTACTTTCTATTTCTATAAATTTGACTACTGTAGATTCCCTCATATAAGTAGGATCATGCAGTATTTGTCTCTTTGTGATTGGTTTATTTCACTTAGAAAAATGTCCTCAAGGTTCATCCATGTTGTAGCATTATGTCAGAATTTCCTTCCTTTTTAAGGCTGAATAATATTCCTTTGTATGTATATACCATATTTTGTTTATCCATTCAACCACTGATGGACACTTGGGTTGCTTCCACCTTTTGGCTATTGTGAGTAATGCTGCTGTGAACACAAGGGTACAAATATCTCTTTGAGATCCTTCTTTCAGTTCCTTTGGACATAGACCCAGAAGTGAGGTTGCTGGATCATAGGATGATTCTAATTTTTGAAGAACCACCGCAGTGTTTTCCATGGAGGCTGGACAATTTTACATTCCCACCAACAGTGAACAAGGGTTCCAATTTCTCTATATCAGGGGTCCCCAACCCTCAGGCCACGGACCGCTACTGGTCTGTGGCCTGTTAGGAACCAGACCGCAGAGTAGGAGGTGAGTGGCGGGCGAGCGAGTGAAGCTTCATCTGTGTTTACAGCCGCTCCCCATCACTCGCGTTACTACCTGAGCTCCACCTCCTGTCAGATCAGCGGTGGCATTAGATTCTCATAGGAGCGTGAACCCTACAGTGAACTGCGCATGCGAGGGATGGAGGTTGCGCGCTCCTTATGAGAATCTAATGCCTGATGATCTGAGGTGGAGCTGAGGCGGTGATGCTAGCGCTGGGGAGCGGCTGCAAATACAGACTATCATTAGCAGAGGGGTTTGACTGCACAGAGACCATAATAAACCAACTGCTTGCAGACTCATATCAAAACCCTATCAGGGAGTGGCAAGGGACAATTAAGCTGCATCTGGTGGCAGGCTTTAAGTCAGAATCCAACACTTATTTTAGTCTGCATGTGGCCCACCCATTATTTTATTTACCACTTCTGTCCGCGCCTTTTTCCCGCACTGCACACTTGTCTCAGTCACAGTTTTGGTAAGTCCACAAGCTAACCCTAGCCAAAATGAGTAAAAAACAAATGTCGCTTTGAAAAGGGGGAAAGACCCAATGTATGAGACAGCAGAAGACTCTAAGACTGCCAACAAAAAGAAAGCTTCATTTAAAAGAAAATACCAAGAGTCCTACTTAAATTATGGGTTCATTGCAACAGGTGAATCACATTCTCCAAGCCTGCTTTGTATAATATGTGGTGACCGGCTATCCAACGAAGCCATGAAACCTTCAAAACTGCTTTGCCACATGGAGACTAAGCACCCTGAATTAAAAGACAAGCCTTTGGAGTTTTTCAGAAGAAAAAAAACGTGAACACGAAGAACAGAAGCAATTATTGAAGGCCACCACTTCGTCAAATGTGTCTGCACTGAGAGCATGATTCTTAGTGGCTAACTGCATTGCTAAAGCTAAGAAGCCCTTTACTATCGGTGAAGAGCTGAACCCACCTGCTGCTAAGGACATTTGTCATGAACTTTTAGGAAAGGCTGCAGTCCGAAAGGTGGCACGTGTTCCTCTTTCTCTAGCACCATAACTAGACGAATTGATGAAATAGCAGAGGATACTGAGGCACAATTGTTAGAGAGGATTAATGGGTCACTGTGGTACATGATTCAGGTTGACGAGTCTACCGATGTTGACAACAAGGCAACAAAGCTTGTTTCCGTGTGATATATTTTTCAGGAGGACGTGCATGAGGATATGTTATGTGTACTTTTGTTGCCAACCAACACCACAGCTGCAGATTTATTCAAGTCTTTGAATGACTACATATCAGGAAAACTGAACTGGTCATTTTGTGTCGGTATATGCACGGACGGAGCGGCTGCCATGACTGGATGGCTTTCTGGTTTCACCACTCCAGTCAAAGAGGTCGCTTCTGAATGTGAGTCTACGCACTGTGTCATCTATAGAGAAATGCCGGCTAGCCGAAAAATGTCACCTGAACTTAACAACGTTTTACAGGATGTGATTAAAATCATCAACCACATTAAAGTACATGCCCTTAACTCACATCTGTTCACGTAGCTCTGTGAGGAGATGGGTGCAGAGCACACACGTCTTCTCTTATACACAGAAGTGAGATGGCTTTCTAAAGGGAGATCACTGGCCAGAGTTTCTGAGTTATGAGAGCCACTCCAGAGATTTCTTTTATTTTTTTTTAAAGATCTTATATATTTAGACTGTGCCAGGTCTTAGTTGTGGCATGTGGGCTTCTTAGTTGCGGCATGCATGCGGGATCTAGTTCCCCAACCAGGGATCGAACACAGACCCCCTGTACTGGAAGAGTGGAGTCTTACCCACTGGACCACCAGGGAGTCCCATCCAGAGATTTCTTTTAGAAAAATAGTCACCACTGGCAGCACATTTCAGTGACACAGAATGGGTCGCAAAACTTGCTTACTTGTGTGACATATTCAACCTGCTCAGTGAATTCAATCTGTCACTTCAGGGGAGAATGACAACTGTGTTCAAGTCGGCAGATGAAGTGGCTGCATTCAAAACCAAACTGGAATTATGGGGGCGACGAGTGAACATTGGGATGTTTGACGTGTTTCAAACATTAGCAGAGATTTTGAAAGAGACTGAGCCAGGGCCTTCTTTCTCCCAGCTGGTGCACGATCACCTATCTCAGCTTTCAAAAGAGCTTGAGCATCACTTCCCAACCACAAAAGACTCCCAAATTGGGGAGGAATGGATCCGTGACCCATTTGTGAATAAGCCAGGTGAATCAACTTTGTCCGTGCTAGAAGACGATCAACTGCTTGAGATCTCAAATGACGGTGGGCCTTAAAGGTATGTTTGAGACAACTTCAAATCTCCTTATGTTCTGGATTAAAGTCAAGGTGGAATATCCTGAGATGGCCACAGAAGCACTGAAAAGCCTGCTTCTATTTCCAACATCCTGTCTTTGTGAAGCAGGGTTTTCTGCAGTGACAGCGACCAAAACGAGATTACGGAGTAGACTGGACCTAAGCAACACACGTCGGGTGTCACTGTCTCCCATCACCCCTAGATGGGACCATCCAGTTGCAGGAAAACAAGCTCAGGGCTCCTACTGATTCTGCATTATGGTGAGTTGTATAATTATTTCATTATATATTATAATGTAATAATAATAGAAATAAAGTACACAGTAAATGCAATGCACTTGAATCATCCCGAAACCACCCCCCTCCCCCATCCATGGAAAAACTGTCTTCCACAAAACCGGTCCCTGGTGCCAAAAAGGTTGGGGACCGCTGTTTTACATCCTCACCAACACTTGCTATTCTCCGGTTTTTTTTGATTAGCAGCCATCCTTATGGTTATGAGGTGATATTTCATTGTGGTTTTGACTTGCATTTCCCTAATGTTTAGTGATGTTGAGCATCTTTTCATATGCTCGTTGGCCTTTTGTATATCATCACTGGAGAAATGTCTATTCAAGTCCTTTCCGTATTTTTTATTCTGGTTATTTGGGTTTTTTTTTGCTGTTGAGTAATAATAGCTTACATTTATTTAGCTCACATTATAGTGTAGAAACTATGCTCAGGACCAAACTGAGACAGGCAGTACCCTGGCAGGCTAACACTCTGGTGTCATTTCAAACTCATAGTCTTGTTTTTTTTTTTTGAAGTATAGTTGATTTACAGCATTGTGTTAGTTTCAAGTATACAGCAAAGTGATTCAAGTTATATTTTCTTTTTATTTTCCATTACAGGTTAGTACAAGATATTGAATATTATTCCTTATGTTATAGAGTAAATCCTTGTTGCTTGTCTATTTAATATATAGTGGTTTGTTCATCCCATACTCCTAATTTATCCCTCCCCCTCTTTTCCCCTTTGGTAACCATAAGTTTGTTTTCTATGTCTGTGAGTCTATTTCTGTTTTGTAAATAGATTCATTTGTATTGTTTTTTAGATTCCACATATAAGTGATACCATATTTGTCTTTCTCTGATTTACTTCACTTAGTAAGATATTTTCTAGGTCCATCCATATTGCTGCAAATGGCAATATTTCCTGCTTTCTTATGGCTGAGTAATATTCCATTGTGTATATATACCACATCTTCTTTATCCACCCACTTATGGACACTTAGGTTGCTTCCACGTCTTGTCTATAGTAAACAGTGCTGCTATGAACACTGGGGTGCATGTACCTTTTCCAATTAGAGTTCAAATCCATAGTCTTTAAATATTTGCTAAAAATTTACTCGGAGGGAAGAGGAACAAGGAGAAACTGATTTCCTGTTATTAAAACATATATATGGATGCAGCATTATTCACAATAGTCAAGACATGGAAACAACCTAAGTGTCCACTGATGAATAAAGAAGATGTGGTGTATATATACAATGGAATATTATTCAGCCACGAGAGAGAAAGATATCCTGCCATTTATGACATGGATGGACCTTGAGGGCATTATACTAAGTGAGATAAATCAGACAGAGGAAAACAAATATTCTATGATACAACTCACACACGGAATCTAAAAAAGACAAACACATAGAAACAGAGTGGCAATTACCAGGGGCTGTGAGGTGGGGGAAATGGGGAGATGTTGTTAAAGGATACAGATTTGCAACTAGAAGAGAAGTAAGTTCTGGAAATCTAATGCACAGCATAGTGTTTGCAGTCAACAACACTGTATTATAAACTTCAAGGTTGCTAAGGGCCTAGATCTTAAATGTCCTCACCACAAAAAATAATTATGTGCCAATAGAGGTGCTAGCCAGTGCTAGTGGTAATTCTAATGCAATATGTAAATGTTTCAAATCAACATGCTGTACACCTTAAATTTATACAATGTTATAAATCAACTATATCTCAATTTTTTTTTTAATATGTAGAAACAGATCCACTAATTCACCCCTACTGGCCACAGTCTGCACAAAAAGATTTTGGTTTGGTTCTTTTTGTTTGTTTTATAAAATCGTTCCAACTTTTCTGAAATTCTTGTTCTCCCTTCAGTTTTTGTCTTGATCTTCCAAACCAGATAAATTCTTGGGAGGCATATTAAAGGGCTTAGGATTTTGATAATGAAATGAATCACTCCTTCCCAATAAACAGCATCCAGCCAAGCATTACTCAGCCTTGCAGTTTCAGCTGAGTGCCCTGCCAACTTTCAGCTGATGGAGACAGAGACTCCGTACAAGTGCTGGAAAACTCTCACAAGATAGGTGGGTGCTAGCAAGCAAAGCTTTCCATCTCCTCTTGTGGGTGCTGGATCAATTTGCATTTCAAGTTATATAAGGAGACGTCTGTAGAGACCTGAGTGGCCTGACAGATACTGCTGATTTACCGAAGTGATTTTTTAATTAGGAAATGTTTGTAAGATACATATAAGTGTAGAAAGTAATGATACCCATGTACTCATCACTAAGCATAAACAGGTGGTGACATTTTTTTCATTTTTAAGAAATAAAATGTTTCAGGGGAATTCCCTGGCTGTCCAGTAGTTAGGACTCCTTGCTTCCACAGCAAGGGGCACAGGTTCCATCCCTGGTCAGGGAACTAAGATCCCGCAAGCTGAACAGTGAAGGAAGGAAGGGAGGGAAATGTTTCAGATACAACTGAAGTTCCATTTCTTTTCCCTGACCGTCCCTCCTCAGAGGTACGTATTATCCTGGAGTTAGTGCATGTCATTCGGTGAATGATTTTGCTTTCACTGTGTACTTATCTACAAACAACCTAGGCTATTGCTTTGGGTGTTTGTAAGTTTCACATAAATGATAGCTATGTGTCCATCTGTCACTATTTTGGCTGCTCAGTGTCTGAGGCCCCTTCCCAGGAGGAGGAAGAGTCCCTTCACCATGAGAGCTAAAAGGCCAGCGGGCTGCCCTCCCAGCTTGGGACAGGCCTGTGACCACACAAGGGTCTGCAATCAGACCACAGCCCCTGACAGCAATGGCAGTGCTGACCAAAGGGCCTGGGCCTCGGCTGTAGCCACACAATTTGTTCCTGGATCTCAGTCCTTCAGCTCTCCTGCTGATTCTGTGAACTACCATTATCTTCCCAATGAATCCTTTTTCTGCTTAAGTTAGAAGCATTTTCTTTACTTACACTTTAGAACCTGATTGAAAATGATACTTTTGCAACTCACTTTTTTCATTCAACATTTTTCTTTAGACTCAAATTAATATAACTGAAGGGCAGCAGAATATGTCACTCCAAAACATGCCACTTTGGCATATTGATGTTTTGAATTAAAGGTACTTGAGAAACAGTTGGACAGGCTGACCCTCCTTTGTCTCCCTGAACTGTACTATGGATCTCTGAGGCTTTGTTCATTTTTCTTCATTCTTTCCTCTTTCCGTTCCTTATACTGATAATCTCAGTTGAACTATCTCCAAATTTTCTGGTTCTTTCGCCTGCTCAAATATTTTGTTGAGCCCCTCTAGTGAATTTTTCATTTCAATTATTGAACTTTTTAACTTCAGAGTTTCTATTTGGTTCTTCATTTTAATTTGTATCTTTGTTGATATTCCCTATTTAGTGAGATATTGCTCTCATATTCTCACTTAGTTCTTTATTTCCAATTTTTTTAAGTTTATGTCTTTTTTTAAATTGAGACATAATCAACATATAACATTATATTAGTTTCAGGTATACAACATGATTCAATATTTGTATATATTGCAAAACGATCACCACGAGAAGTCTAGTTAACATCTGTCACCATACATAGTTACAATTAGTGCTGTTGGTGTAATGGTATCATGCAAGATTCCCATAGTTACAATTTTTCTTGTGATTAGAACTTCTAAGATCTACTCTTAGCAATTTTCAAATATGCAATACAGCATCAATTATAGTGACCATGCTGTACATTATATCCCCATGACTTGTTTATTTTATAACTGGATGTTTGTATCCTTTGATTCCCTTCATTCATTTCACCCACCCTTCACTTAACTTTTTAGAAATTATTTTCTTTAGTTCTTTAAACATACTTAAAATAGTTGATTTAAAGTATTTTTCTAGGAAATTCCCCTGTGGTCCAGTGGTTAGGACTCCATGCTCTCACTGACGAAGGCCTGGGTTCAATCCCTGGTCGGGGAGCTAACATCCCACAAGCCATGTGGGGCAGCCAAAAAAATAATAATAATAAAGTATTTTTCTAGTTGGTTCCACATCTAGACTTCGTTAGAAATGGTTTTTATTGATTACATTTTTCTGTGCATAGGCCACATTTCTGTGTTCCTTTTCATGTCTCAATTTTTTGTTGAAAAATGAACATTTAATATAATATGGTAACCTTGCAAATCAGATTCTCTTCCTCCCCAGCAGCTTGTTATAATTGCTATTTTTTGTAGTTTGTCTGTTTAGTGACGTTTCCAAAGTAATTATGTAAAGTCTGTATTCTTTGTTGTATGTGGCCACTGAAGTCTCTTCTTAGTTAGCTTAGTTGTCAGCTAATGATTGCACAGAGATTTCCTTAATCGCCTGGAATCAGTAAGACTCCAAGTCTTTGCCAAAGGGCTCTGTGCGTATGTTGGGGTATGCATTCAACAATCAGCCTGGAAGCTGACAGTTCTGCCTTAGCCTTTACTCCCTCCTTGCAAGGAGCCTCAAGGTCAAAGAGAGGTGAGAGCTTAGCATCTTCTCAGGCCTTTTCCTTAGCATGCATATAGCTCTGGGCCTACTCACAACCCGACACATGCATGTGACCTTCTAGAGTCCCAGAAATATGTCAGCGCTTTTTAAGGCCCCTATGGACATCTCATTTCCCACTTTTCCTTTTAAGATTTCTATATTGTCTATCATGTGTTCCAAATGCTATCCACTGTCTCAACACAGCCACAAAGGTAAGCATTGCCTATCATTGTTTTTAACAAACACCTCCACCCCAACCCATACCAGGAAAAGGCCTTATGCACTGAGTGAAAGAAGCCAGGTCAAACACAGTCAGCTTTACAGGTGGTGTCTTTCAGGGCACCACTAGACAGGTCAAATAATGATAGTCCTCTGAGAATGAGGCTTTGAAGTTCTAGACCTCTTCTTCAGCGGCTACTACGCCGCTGGTTTCCACTGTGAGTGAAGTCTACTAGTTTTCAAAGCTAACACAGAGTAGAAGAGAAGGGGATGGCACTAGGGGAAAGTTAAAACCCTAAAAAGCTCAGAGGACTCTGGAATATGAAAAGTAGGAATCACCAGGAACAGGTCTCCCCACTTACACAACAACTGCACTCACGGAATCTGATGTAACTATTTCGGAACTCTGGAGTCTGCTGAAGGCTAGCAACTTACAGGAGAAGACATTAATGGTGAATTGAGGTTAATTTTGGTCACTTTCAGCTCTTATCACAGCAGCAGATACCCATCCCCCACCCCACCCCAGCCATGTGGCAGGAAGCTGTGCAAGTTTTCCTGGAGCAGCTGTACACAGCCTGTGGGAGCTAGGGTGGGCAAAAAGGACTCCTACCTCCAAATATTGGGTATCTGTGCTCTGACTGCCAACTGCTGCTTCTGATCACGGAGATGCAGACAGATATGAGGGCAGTCATTGCTGTTTCACCTCCCCGTGTTGTGGCAGCCCCTCCATCTGTGGCTCAAGTGACTTCCAGTGGGATTTAAAGGGTCAGTGCACTTCCCACCCCCCTTTGCTGTTCACTCCTTGCTCTTTGGAGAGCCAGATATTAAATACTAGGATATTCAAAAACAACTGCATATATGGGGGAAATTAGAAAGCGACCACATATGCCCAGGGAAAAGCTCAGAAAAGACCCAAGAAGACATTAAGTTTACACCTCAGACCAACCCTCAGCACAGAGACGGTCTATAGCAATCAAAAAACTAAATAAATAAATAACAAAATACAGCAAAATCTGGGGAAGGGGGAGAATCTGATTTCCAGAGTTAATATCACATTATTAGATTCAAATGGCCTGAGTGCAACAAAAACATCACAAGGCATACAAAGAAACAGGAAAGTATGGCCCATTCAAAGGAAAAAATAATTCAACAGAATCTTTCCCTGAAAAAGACCTCGTGGCAGATACACTACCAAAATTTTAAAACAGCTGTCTTAAAGATGCTCAGAGAACTAAAGGAAGATATGGAGAAAGTCAGGAATACGATGTGTGAACAAAATGGAACTATCAACAGAGATTTTAAAAACCTAAAGACAAACCAAAAAAGACTCGAGCTGAAAAGTATAATAACTGAAATGAAAAATTCACTAGACAGATTGAAAGGCAGATTTGAGCGGGCAGAAGAAAGAATCAGAGAACCTTAACATAGGACAATGGAAATTATTGAGACTGAACAACAGAAAGAAAAAAGTTTCAAGAAAAATGAACAGAGCCTAAGGGACCTGTGGGACCAAGTGGACCAATATACACATCATGAGAGTCCAGAAGAAGGAGAGAGAGAAAGGGGCAGAGAAAATATTTGCACAGTGGCTAAAAACTTCCCAAATTTGATGTAAGACATGAATATGAACATCCAAAAAGCTCAATGAACTCCAAGCTAGATTGACTGACTCAGAGACCCATCTCAAGACAGATTATAATTACACTTTCAAAAGCCTAAGACAGCAAACCTTGAAAGTAGCAAGAAAGAAGTGAACCACCGCATACAAGGGATTCTTAGCAGGATGATGAGCAGATTTCTCATCAGAATGTTGGAGGTCAGAAGACAGTTGGTTGGAACATTTAGTGCTAAATGGAAAAAACTCAACCACGAATCCTATATCTAGCCAAACTGTCCTTCAAAAGTGAGGGAGAAATCAAGACATTCCCAGGTGAACAAAAGTTGATAGACTGTGACCACTAGACCTGCCCTGCAAGAAATGGTCAAGGATTCCTACCAGGTAAAATAAAAAGATACTAGAGAGTACCCTGAAGCAATATAGAAGTATAAAGATCTCAATAAAGGTAAATACATGGACAACTGTAAAAGCTAGTATTAATATAACAATTATTTTTAACTGTACTTGGTTTTCTACATTCCACAAGACAATAATACATTAAAAAAAATTAGTGTAAAAGTATTATTGCAACTTTGGCTTGTCACTCCAAATCCTGTTTTCTACATAATTCAAGAGATTAATGTAGTTAAAAGAATGATTAGTTTATATTTTTGGTCCCTACAATATAAAAAGATATAATTCTGTGATATCAACTACCAAGGGTGCTGGGGAAAGAGCTATAAAGGAACAGAGTTTTTGTTATTGAAGTTAAGCTACTATAAATTTATACTAGAATATTGTAACTTTAGGATATTAAATGTAATCCCCATGGTAACCATAAAGAAAATATCTATAGAATACACATAAAAGGAAACAAGAAGGAATTTAAACATTTCACTAAAAAAAAAAAAATCAACCTAACACAAGACAGGAATGAAAAAAATGAGGGACAAAACACTCTAGGGCATCAACACAGTGACAGAAGTCCTTTATATCAGTAATACTTTAAATGCAAATGGATTAAACCCTCCAGTGAAAAGAGAGATTGTCAGAATAGATGAAAACACAGATCCAACTGTATGCTATCTACAAGAGACTCACTTGAGATCCAAAGACATAAAAGGTTAAAAGAGAAAGGATGGAAAAATATATTCCGTGTAAATACTAACCAAAAGACAGTAGGGGGACTTCCCTTGTGGCACAGTGGTTAAGAATGTGCCTGCCCATATGGAAAAATATATTCCGTGTAAATACTAACCAAAAGACAGCTCATGGAAGCAACCTAAATGCCCTTTGACAGACGAATGGATAAAGAAGATGTGGTACATATATACAATGAAATATTACTCAGCCATTAAAAGGAACGAAATTGGGTCATATGTAGAGACATGGATGAATCTAGAGACTGTCATACAGAGTGAAGTAAGTCAGAAAGAGAAAAACAAATATCGTATATTAACGCATATATGTGGAACCTAGAAAAATGGTACAGATGAACTGATTTGCAGGGCAGAAACTGAGACACAGATGTAGAGGACAAACTTATGGACACCAAGGGGGAAGCGGTGGGGGGTGGGGGTGTGATGAATTGGGCGATTGGGATTGACGTGTATACACTGGTGTGTATAAAATTGATGACTAATAAGAACCTGCTGTATAAATAAAATAAAATTCAAAATTCCAAAAAAAAAAAAAGAATGTGCCTGCCAATGCAGGGGACACGGGTTCGAGCCCTGGTCCAGGAAGATCCTACATGCCGCGGAGCAACTAAGCCTGTGTGCCACACTACTGAGCCTGCGCTCTAGAGCCCGTAAGCCACAACTACTGAGCCCATGTGCCGCAACTACTGAAGCCCACGGGCCTAGAGCCCATGCTTCACAAGAGAAGCCACCACAGTGAGAAGCCCGTGCACCACAACGTAGAGTAACCCCCCTTGCTGCAACTAGAGAAAGCCCACGCGCGGCAACGAAGACCCAATGCAGCCAAAAATAAATAAGTAAATAAATTTATTTTTTTAAAGAAGACAGCAGGAATGGCTATATTAATATCAGACAAAATAGACCTTAAATCAAAAAAGTTTACAAGGGACAAAGAAGGACTGTATATATTAATGAAAGGCTCAAAACATCAAGAAGATAAAACAATATAAACAATTACACACCTAATGACAGACTATCAAAACATATGAAGCAAGACCTGACGGAATTGAAGAGAGAGTTAGGTCTAAAATTGTAGTTGGAGACTTCATGACTCAACTCATAAGAATGGAGAGAAGAACCAGACAGAAGATAATTAAAGAAAGAGAGGATTCAAGCAATGTAATAAACCAACTAGATCTGAGAGACATATGCCGAACACTCTACCCAATAAGAACAGCATACACATTCTTCTCAAGTACACATGGGACATTTTCCAAGATAGACCATATGTTATGCCACAAATATGTCTCAACAGATTCTAAAAGATAGACATCATCTAAAGTATTTTCTCTGACCATAATGGAATGAAGTTAGAAATCAATAATATAGAGAAAACTGGAAATTTTACAAAACTGTGGAAATTAAACAACATACTTTTAAATGACCCATGGACCAAAGAAAAAAATCACAAGGGAAATTAGAAAATACTTAGAGATGAATGAAAATGAAAACACAACATACCAAAACTTATGGTACATGGCAAAAACGGTGCTAAGGGGGAAATTTTTAGCTATAAATGTTTGTGTGTTTTTTCTCTGTTTATTTATTTTATTTATTATTTTATTTTTGGCTGCATTGGGTCTTTGTTGCTGCACATGGGCTTTCTCTATTTGTGGTGAGTGGGAGCTACTCTTCGTTGCAGTGCACGGGCTTCTCATTGCAGTGGCTTCTCTTGTTGCAGAGCATGGGCTCTAGGCACGCAGGCTTCAGCAGTTGTGGCACGGGGGCTCAGTAGTTGTGGCTTGTGGGCTCTAGAGTGCAGGCTCAGTAGTTGTGGTGCACGGGCTTAGTTGTTCCGCGGCATGTGGGATCGTCCCGGACCAGGGCTCAAACCTGCATCCCCTGCATTGGCAGGCGGATTCTTAACCACTGCGCCACAAGGGAAGTCTCTATAAATGTTTATGTTAAACAAAACAAAACAAAACACAGGAAAGTCTCCAATCAAGAATCTAATTTTGCAACTTAAGGAACTAGAAAAAGAACAAACTAAACCCAAAGGTAGCAGAAGGAAGAAAATAATGAAAACTAGAACACAGAATAAACACAATAGAGAATAGAAAACAGTGAGGACTTCTGGGGTGGTCCAATGGCTAAGACTCCATGCTCCCAATGCAGGGTGCCCAGGTTCGATCCCTGGTCAGAGAACTGGGTCCCACATGCCGCAACTCAAAGATCCCACATGCTGCAACTAAGACTCGAGGCAGCCAAATAAATACTTTTTTTTAAAAAAAGAAAAAGAAAATAGTGAAACCAAAGTTGTTCTTCAAAAAGATTAATGAAATTGACAAACCTTCAGCTAGATGGACTAAGACAAAAAGAGGGAAGACTCAAATTACTAAAACCAGAAATGGAAGTAGGGACATTTCTAACAATGCTAAAGAAATAAAAAGGACTGTAAGGGAGTGCTATGAACAGCTATACACCAAAAAAACGGAAACCTAAGTGAAAGAGACAAATTCCTAGAACACAAAACCTACTAAGACAATCATTAAGAAAAAACCTGAGGGAGCCGGTGCATCAGTTGTTGGTGGGAGCACAGCCTGGGAATGGGGGCAGGGAGGCAGCTCTCTACCCATACTCTTCTAGGTCAGTGATGCACTGCGGCAGCTGCAGGGCCTCCTGATGGCAGATGAGCGCATGACCAACTCGGCCTTCCACACCAACTTCAACCACGTGTGGCTGTGCCTGCTGGGGCACATGCGCTGCCCGGCCGCACATGGTCCTGACCAAGGTGCTGTGTGACCAGGCACTCCACGTGCCCCTGGTTGTCTCAGCCTTCTACACCCATGTGAATACTCTCCAGAGAAAGAATGACATAATTTTGGACCTGGAAAGCAATTCTAGAATTCATCTGAGTGGTCCATGATGTGCCAGCCTTTTGTACAGCTGACCAACTTCCGCTTGTTCCTGTTCACTGGAGAAAAGTTTTCACTGGACTCTGGTTTTCTTTTGCTTTTCACAACAGAGTGGTCATGGCACACTGAAGTCAACTTTCACCTTCCTTAATATAAAGGAGGCAAATGCAGTTGAAAGGGCCCCAGAGAAATAGGAAGTCAAGAACTCCCTATAAATGACTTTTTTTCCCCCCTTAAATACAGTGGATTGTCTGCAGGTAAAATACTCTGCTTACCAGTTATGTGCTCCATTTTGAATAATTACTATTCCACAGACCCAACTGTTTTTTAATTAGCAATGATAACTTTAAATTTTATTCAGTCTTTTCTGCCATTCTAATCTGAAATTATTACTTTTCTAATTTTTTAACTTCTCTAATATTTTTGTTTCTCTAATACTTTGGTTAATATAACCGTGGCAACATGATATTTTATAATCATTACTATTTCTATTCTAATATTTTAATGCCAGTTGATTTAACAAACCCCCTTTTGACTGTATACATCTCCCTTCTAAGATCTCAGGTTTCTCCTAAATACGTTTGGGTCAGATTACCTTTTATACCAAAAATAGTGCTTATAGTAAATTTCTATTTGTACAAAATTCAGTCAAGAAGAAGACTGAATAACCAGATTTTCCCCAAAATACTGTATAATAATTTATTGTTATGCTTATACTAAAGTTCTGCAAGTACGTTTTGTATCCAAAAAAAAAAAAAGAAAGAAAAAGAAAAATCTGAATAGTAAGGAGATTGAATCAGATATCAAAAACCTCCCAAAAAACAAAATTCTAGGACCAGATGGTTTCACTGGTGAATTCTACCAAACATTTGAATACCAATTCTTCCCAAAAACTGAAGAGGAGGGAACACTACCAAACTCACGTTATGAGCCCAGTATTACCTTGATACCACAACCAGATTAGGACACTACAAGAAAAGAAAATTACAGGTCAATATTCCTGATGAAAACAGATGCAAAAAACCTCAACAAAATATTAGCAAACCAAATTCAACCATGTGTTTCGAGGACCATACACCATGATCAAGGGGGATTTATCCCTGGGATGCAAGGATAGTTCCACAACCCCAAATCAATGTGATACACCACATTCACAAATGAAGGATAAAAACCAAATAATCATCTCAATAAAAACAGAAAAAGCATTTGACAAAATTCAACATCCTTTCATGAAAAAACTCACATCAAAATGAGTACAGAGGAGGGGCTTCCCTGGTGGCGCAGTGGTTGAGAGTCCGCCTGCCGATGCAGGCGACATGGGTTCGTGCCCCGGTCCGGGAAGATCCCACATGCCGCGGAGCGGCTAGGCCTGTGAGCCATGGCTGCTGAGCCTGCGTGTCCGGAGCCTGTGGCCACAGGCTCAACCGGAGTGGCCACAACAGTGAGAGGCCCGCGGACCGCAAAAAAAAAAAAAAAAAAAAATGAGTACAGAGGAAACATACCTCAACATAATAAAGGCCATATATGACAAGCCCACAGCTAACAACATACTCAATGGTGAAAAGCGGAAAGTTCTTCCTCTAAGATCAAAAGCAAGAGAAGGATGTCCACTCTCACCGCTTTTATTCAACATAGTATTGGAAGTCCGAACCACAGCAATTAGGCAAGAGAAAGAAATAAAAGGCCCGCAAATCAGAAAGGAAGAATTAAAACTGTCACTGTTTGTAGCTGACATGATATTATACATAGAAAACCCTAAGAGTCCAGTTCAAGATGGCAACATAGGAAGATCCTAAACACACCTCCTCCCACAGACACACTAAGTCTACAGCTACATATGGAACAATTTCCTCTTAAAAAAACAAACAAAAAACAAACCTAAGAACCGGCTGAGTAACTCACACACGAGGAAAACAAGAAAGAGATCACATCCAGGTGTGTAAGAGAGGCTGAGAAACAATCTTGCCATAAACCCCACCCCTGGTGTGGCGACCCACAGTCAGGTGGGAACTCAAAACCTGGAGCTTCTCCCTGAGAGGCAAAGGGTTTGAATCCCACATCAAGCATCCCTACTTTTAAAACCTGAGAAATGAGGGAATTCCCTGGCAGTCCAGTGGTCAGGAATCCTCGCTTTCATTGCTGAGGGCCTGGGTTCAATCTCTGGTCGGGGAACAAAGATTCTGCAGCTGCATGGTGCAGCCAAAAATTAAAAAATAAAATAAAACCTGAGAAATGGGCCCCCAAAACATTGAGCTTTGAAAACCAACAGGTCTTATGTCCACAAGAACCACAAGGCTATAGGGAACTGAGAAATGGCTCTTTAACACCTCATGCACTTGGACTCACCCACCCCAGGGACCAGCACAGAAGCATCCAATTTAGAGTTGCCCAGACTTTATGTGAAAGAGGCTCATTTGCTGGTCTTGGAGCGCCAGCCCGAGGGGCAAGCATCTAGTACCCCCACAGGTGGAGGCTGACAGGTGCCATGTTTGCGTTTTCTGTCTTGCTCCAGTCAGTGGCCACCATTTTTTAAAACTTTACTAAGCCTTTTTTTCTGGCAAGAGCTTTTACACATGCTTGGCGCCCCAGTTTTTAAAGCTGCTGCCCAGAAGATGCTCCTTGATCACCTGGCTTTGGAGGCCAGGAGTCTTGCATTCCTGAGTCTCATGGGATTGTAACACACAGAGAGATAGTTTTTGTCAGACTACCACCACCTCGCACTGCGCAGACAGCAGACTGAAACACACCCCACGTCTTTTCTGAAAAAGAGGCCTATTTGCTTGTCCGGAAGCTTCAGTCTGAGGGGCAAGCTTCTGGTTTGGCACACATCTAGGGGCCTATCTAGGTGTTCTCAGGGAATGGATGTCAGTGGACACAATCTCTGTACTCTTCCTCTCCCTTGATCCAGCTCACCGGTGTCTCCCATAAAGGAGCTTACACCCATGCTTGGTGCCCTGATTTTTGCAGCTGCCACCAAGGGACACTTCTACGTCACCTGGCTCTGTGACCGGTGGGGCTCACACTTTCAGTCCCACAGAACAATATATCTTTTCATAGTTTAAAAGCTGCTGCCTAAGGGTCTGGCATCTAATCAGCCTGAAGCCAGGTGCTGACTGACTCCTCTCCTTGCAGAAACTGACAGGTCTTGGAACACCCTCAAAGACTGGAAGCTATTTTTTTTAATTTTATTTATTTATTTATTTTTGGCTGTGTTGGGTCTTCGTTGCTGCTCATGGGCTTTCTCTAGTTGTGGCGAGCGGGGGCTACCCTTTGCTGTGGTGCACAGGCTTCTCATTGCAGCGGCTTCTCTTGTTGCAGAGCATGGGCTCTAGGCACGCGGGCTTCAGTAGTTTTGGCACATGGGCTCAGTAGTTGTGGCTTGCGGGCTCAGTAGTTGTGGCTCGTGGGCTCTAGAGTGCAGGCTCAGTAGCTGTGGTGCACAGATTAGGTTGCTCCGCAGCATGTGGGACCCTCCTGGACCAGGGCTCAAACTCATGTCCCCTGCATTGGCAGGTGGACTCTCAACCACTGTACCACCAGGGAAGTCCCCAAAGACTGGAAGCTATTAAAAACAAAACAGGCTGCTTGGATAATCACAAAGGTTTGAGAGACAATAAACAGCCAGGGCAGGATTGAATGATAAGATTCATCTCCTACATGAGGCCACTCCTTCAAGACTGGGAGAGGTGGTTATTTCATTTACTGTATAATAACTAACACAGAAAGTAAAGCAAAATGAGGAAAGAGAGGAATATGTTCCAACTGAAACAACAAGAAAAAAAACTCCGGGAAAATACCTTAATGAAACAGAGATAATTACTTTACCCTAAAAGAGTTTAAAGTAATGATTATAATAATGCTCATCAGGGAGCTCCCTGGTGGTCCAGTGGTTAGGACTTGGTGCTTTCACTGCTGTGGGCCCAGGTTCAATCCCTGGCTGGGGAACTAAGATCCCACAAGCCATGCAGCAGGGCAAAAAAACAAAAATAAAACAAAACTCACCAGACTCAGGAGAAGAATTAATGAACTCAGTGAGAAATTCAACAAAGGATACAAAATATAAGAAAGTACCAAATAGAAGTTGGGGAGCTGTAAAGCACAATAACTGAACTGAAAGATATACTAGAGGGGTTCAACAGCAGACGAGATGAAGCAAAAGACAGGATCAATCAACCCGAAGACAGGGCAGTGGAACTCACCTAATCAGAACAGCAAAAAGAAAAAAGGAAAAAAAAAAAGTGAACTTAAGGGACTTATGGGACATCAAGCAGACTGACATTTGCATTACAGGAATCCTAAAAGGAGAAAAGACAGAGCAAGAGGTGGAAATTATATTTGAAGAAATAATTATTGAAAACTTCCCTAACCTGGGGAAGGAAAACAGACTTTCAGATCCAGAAAGCTCACAGAGTGCCAAACAAGATGATCCCAAGAGACCCACACCAAGACACATTATAATTAAATAACAGAAGTTAAAAACAAGGAGGGAATCTTAAAAGTAATAAGAGAAAAACAACTTTTATGTATAAGGAAACCCACATAAGACTCTCAGTAGATTTTTTAGCAGAAACTTTGCAGGCCAGAAAGGAGTGGCACAATATTCAAAGTGCTAAGAGGGAAAACTCCCAACCAAGAATATTCTACCCAGAATATTTATCATTCAGAAGTGAAACAGAAAAAAAAAAAAAAAAAGAAGTGAAACAGAGATAGTCTTCCAGACAAGCGAAAGCCAAAGCTGTTCATGACCACTAAACAAGCCTCACAAGAAATGTCAGAGACTTCTTTAAGCTGAAAAGAGTGCTAATTAGTAAGAAGAAAACATGTGAAGGTATAAATTTTACTGGTAAAGTAAATATATAGTAAAGGAGATGGATTAATCACTTATAAAACTAATATGAAGGCTAAAAGACAAAAAGTAGTAAAACTAACTATAACTACAGTAATTAGTTAAGGGATACACAAGATAAAAAGATGTAAAGTGTAACATTAAAAACAAAACTTGGAGGGAAGAGTTAAAATATAGCATTTTACAATTCATTCAAATAAGTTGTTATCAACTTTAAAATAGGCTGTTATAAATGTAAGTTGCTATATGCAACCCGCATGGTAACCACAAAGCAAAAACCTATGGTAGATAAAGACAGAGGAATATAAGCATACCACTAAGAAAAAAATCATCACACAACAGAGAGAGAAAGCAAGAAAAGAAAGTAACAGAGATAAACTACAAAACAGCCAGAAAATAATGAACAAAATGAAAATAAGTACATACCTATCAATAATTATTTTAAATGTAAAAGACTAAATTCTCCAATCAAAAGACACAGTGATTAAAGCAACAGAGATCCTAAATGACACAACAGAACAGTTAGACTTAACTGATATTTTCAGGACATTACATCCCCCAAAAAGCATAATACACATTCTTTTCAAATGCACATGGAACATTCTCTAGGATTGACCACACACTAGGGCATAAAACAAGCCTTAACAAATTTAAGAGTATAAAAATTATTTCAAGCATCTTTTCTGACCACAACAGCATGAAACTAGAAATCAACCACAGAAAAAGAAATGAGAAAAAAACAATTACATGGAGACTAAACAACATGCTACTAAAAATCCAATGGGTCAGTGATGAAATCAAAGAAGAAATTTTAAAATACCTTGGCAAATGACAATGAAAACACAACTATACAAAACCTGTGGATTCAGCAAAAGCAGTTCTTAGAGGGAAATTCATAGCAATACAGGCCTTCTTTAAGAAACAAAAAATATCTCAAATAAGCAACCTAACCCACCACTTAAAAGAACAAGAAAAAGAACAAACAAACCCTAAAGTCAGCAGAAGGAAGGAGATAATAAAGATCAGAGAAGAAATAAATAAAATAGATTAAAAATAAAATAGATTAAAAATAAAAGAGAAAACTCTCAGCCATGTGAGAATACAGTGAGAAGGTAGCCACCTACAAATTAGGAAGGGGGCTTTCACCTGACACAGGATTTGCTTGTACTTTGATCTTGTACTTCCCAGCCTCTAATAGAACTGGGGGAAATAAATGTTGTTTAAGTGGAAAAAAATAGAAAAATCAATAAAACCAAGAGTTGGCTCTTTGAAAGGGTAAAAACTATTGACAAACCTCTGGACAGGCTCACCAAGATGAAAAGAGAGAAGACCCAAATAACCAAAATAAGAAATAAAAGAGGAAAAATCAATTGATACCACAGAAATACAAAAAAACATAAGAGACCACTATGAACAATTATATGCCAACAGATTCGAAAACATAGATGAAATGGACAACTTTCTAGAAACACACAGCCCACCAAAACTGAATCAAGAAGAAATAGGTAACTTGAACAGACTGACTCCTAGAAATGAAATAGAATCTGTAATTTTAAAACTCCCTACAAACAAAAGTCCAGGACCAGATGGTTTCACAGGTGAATTCTACCAAACATACAAAGATCCCTCTCAGGGCTTCCCTGGTGGCGCAGTCTAACCCAAAAAAAAAAAAAAAAAAAAAAGAAATCCCTCTCAAAGTCTTCCAAAAGACTGAAGAAGCGGGGACTTCCCTGGCGGTACAGTGGTTTAGAATCTGCCTGACAGTGCAGTGGACATGGGTTCAATCCCTGGTCCAGGAAGATCTCACATGCCACCACAACTACTGGGCCTATGCGCTAGAGTCAGTGAGCCACAACTACTGAGCCCATGTGCCACAACTACTGAAGCCTGCATGCTCTAGGGCCCGCATGCCACAACTACTGAGACCCACACACTGCAATTTGAACCCAAAAAATAAATAAATAAATAAATAAATAAATAAAAAAATTCAACATCCGGACTTCCCTGGCGGCGCAGTGGTTAAGAATCCCCCTGCCAATGCAGGGGACAAGGGTTTGAGCCCTGCTCCGGGAAGATTCCACATGCCGCAGGACAACTAGGCCTGTGCGCCACAACTACTGAGCCTGCACTCTAGAGCTCACAAGCCACAACTACTGAGCCCGCGTGCCACAACTACTGAAGCCCCCGCACCTAGAGCCCGTGCTCCAGAACAAGAGAAGCCACCACATTTAGAAGCCTATGCACCACAACAAAGAGTAGCCCCCACTCGCCACAATAAGTGAAAGCCTGCGTGCAGCAACAAAGACCCAAAACAGCCAAAAATTTTTTTTTAATTTTAAATTGGTAGGAAAGAGGTAAAACTGTCATTATACGCAGATGACATAACACTATACATAGAAAACCCTAAAGACTCCACACAAAAACTACTAGAACTGATAAATGAATTAAACAAGGTAGCAGGATACAAGATTAACATACAGAAATCTGTTGCATTTCTTTACACTAACAATGAAATATCAGCAAGGGAATGTAAACAAACAATCCCTTTTACAATTGCATCAAAAATAAAATACTTAAGGAATGCCCTGGCAATCCAGTGGTTAGAACTCAGTGCTTTCACTGCCGGGGCCCGGGTTCAATCCCTGGTGGAGAACTAAGATCCTGCAAGCCATGCATTGTGGTCATAAATAAATAAATAAATAAATAAAGATTGAACAAATGACAGCAGCCTCGTTTTGAAAAATATTTTTAAATAAATAAAATAAAAGAGGAATAAATCTCACCAAAGAGGTGAAAGACTTATATGCTGAGAACTGAAGATAATTCAAAGAAATGGAAAGATAGCCCATGCTTTTGGATTGGAAGAATTAATATTGTTAAAATGGCCATACTACCCAAAGCAATCTACAGATTTAATGTAATCACTATCAAAATACCCGTGACATTTTCCACAGAACTAGAACAAATAATCCTAAAATTTATATGGAACCATAAAAGACCCAGAATTGCCAAAGCAGTCCCGAGGAAGAAGAACAAAGCAGGAGGCATAGCCCTCCCAGACTTCAGACAGTACTGCAAAGCTAATCAAAACAGCCTGGTATTGGCACAAAAACAGATATACAGATGAATGGAAGAGAATAGAGAGCCCAGAAATAAATCCATATACCTTTGGACAATTAATCTTTGACAAAGGAGGCAAGAATATACAATGGGGAAAAGACAGTATCGTCAGCAAGTGGTGTTGGGGAAGTTGGACAGCTGCATATAAATCAATGAAGCTAGAGCATACCCTTACACCATACGAACACACACCAAAAAACTCAAAATGGCTTAAAGTTTTAAATATAAGACAAGACACCATAAAAATCCTTTAAGAGAGCATAGGCAAAACATTCTCTGACATAAATCATACTAATGTTTTCTTAGGTCAGTCTCCCAAGGCAATAGAAATAAAAGCAAAACTAAACAAATGGGACCTAATCAAAATTGTAAGCTTTTGCAGAGCAAAGGAAACCATAAACAAAATGAAAAGACAACCTACAGACTGGGAGAAAATATTTGCAAATGATGTGACCAACAAGGGCTTAATTTCCGAAATATACAAACAGCTCCTGCAATTCAATAACACAAAACAAACAACCCAATCGAAAAATAGCCTCAAGACCTTAATAGAAATTTCTCCAAAGAAGACATACAGATGGCCAATAGGCATATGAAAGGATGCTCAACATCACTAATTATTAGAGAAATGCAAATCAAAACTATAATGAGATATCACCTCACCAGTCAGAATGGCCATAATTTAAAAGTCTACAAATAACAAATGCTGGAGAGGGTGTGGAGAAAAGGGAACCCTCCTACACTGCTGGTGAGAATGTAAGTTGGTACAGCCACTATGGAAAATGGAGGTTCCTCAGAAAACTAAAAATAGAATTACCATATGAACCAGCAATCCCACCCCTGGGAATATATCCGGACAAAACTATAATTCAAAAAGATACATGCACCCCTATGTTCATAGCAGCACTGTTCATGATAGCCAAAACATGGAAGCAACCTAAATGTCCATCAACAGAGGAATGGATAAAGAAGATGTGGTATATATATACAATGGAATACTACTCAGTCATAAAAAAACAAAACAAAATAATGCCATCTGCAGCAACATGGATGAAACTAGAGATTATCATACTAAGTGAAGTAAGTCAGAAAGAGAAAGACAAACACCATATGATACCACTTATATGTGGAATCTGAAATATGGCACAAGTGAACTTATCTACAAAACAGACACAGACTCATAGACATAGAGAACAGACTTGTGGTTGCCAAGGGGTAGGGGGGAGGGAGAGGGACAGACTGGGAGTTTGGGGTTGGTAGATGCAAACTATTATATTTAGAATGGATAAACAACAAGGTCCTAATGTATAGCACAGGGAACTACATTCAATATCCTGTGATAAACCATAATGGAAAAGAATATATTGTTTAAAATAAAATAAAACTCCTAGAAGAGAACATAGGCAAAACATTCTCTGACATAAATTGTACTAACATTTTCTTATGTCAGTCTCCCAAGGCAATAGAAATTAAAGCAAAAATAAACAAGTGGGACCTAATCAAACATAAGCTTTTACATACTAAAGAAAACCATAAACAAAACAAAAAGAAAACCTACGGATTGAGAGAAAATATTTGCAAATAATGCAACTGACAAGGGCTTAATATCCAAAATATACAAACCGCTCCTACAATTCAATAACAAAAAACAAACAACCCAACTGAAAAATGGGCACAAGACCTAAATAGACATTTCTCCAAAGAAGACATACAGATGGCCAATAGGCACATGAAAAGATGCTCATCATCACTAATTATTAGAGAAATGCAAATCAAAACAACGAGGTGCCACCTCACACCAGTCAGAATGGCCCTCATTAAAAAGTCTATAAATAGGGACTTCCCTGTGGTCCAGTCAGTAAGACTCCACTTTCCCAATGCATGGGTCCCGGGTTTGATCCCTGGTCGAGGAACTAGATCCCACATGCATGCTGCAACTAAGAAGTCCACATGCCGCAACTAAGACCCCACACAGCCAACATAAATAAATAATTTTTTTTTAAAGTCTACAAATAATAAATGCTGGAGAGGATATGGAAAAAAGGGAACCCTCTTACATTGTTGGTGGAAACGTAAATTATGTAGCCACTTTTGAAAAAAGTATGGAGGTTCCTCAAAAAAAAATAAAACCAGCAATGCCATGTGATTCAGCAATCCCACTCCTGGGCATCATATATCCGGACAAAACTATTATAATGCAAAAAGATATATGCACCCCTATGTTCATAGCAGCACTATTTATGATAGCCAAGACATGGAAACAACCTAAATGTCCATCGACAGAAGAATGGATAAAGAAGATGTGGTATATCTATATCTACATAGATACAGATATATAGATATACAGTGCAATATTACTCAGCCATCAAAAAGGATGAAATAATGCCATTTGCAGCAACATGGATGGACATAGAGATTATCATACTAAGCACAGTAAGTCACAAAGAGAAAGTCAAATACCATATGATACCACTTATAGGTGGAATCTAAATACAACACAAATGAACACATCTACGAAACAAAAACAGACTCACAGATACAGAAAACAGACTTGTGGTTGCTAAGGGGGAAGGTGAGTGGGGGAGGAAAGGATTGGGAGTTTGGGATTAGCAGATGCAAACTATTATATATAGGATGGATAAACAACAACTTCCTACTATATAGAACAGGGAACTATATTCAATATCCTGTGATAAACCATAATGGAAAAGAATCTGGAAAGAAATATATATACGTATAACTGAGTCACTTTGCTTTACAGCAGAAATTAAACACAACACTGTAAATAAACTATATTTCAATATAGTTTTTAAAAAGACATAGTGGCTAACAGCAACAACAAACACAGAAAATAACAAGCGTTGAGGGTATGGAGAAATTTGGAACCCCTGCATGTTGCTGGTGGGAATACAAAATTGTTTAGCTGCTGTGGAAAACATACGGCAATTCCTCAAAAAATTAACCATAGAATTATCACATGATCCAGCAATTCTACATCTGGTATATATCCCAAAGAAATGAAAGAAGGGACTCACAAAGATATTTGTACACCCATGTTCACTGCAGCATTATTCACAACTGTCAAAAGGTGGAAGCAAATCAACTATACTTCAATCAAAAAAATATTTTTTTAAAGGTGGAGGCAACCTAAGTGTCTGCCATCAGATGATAGATAAATAAAATGTGGTATATCCATACAATGGATTATTTAGCCTTAAAACAGAAGGAAATCCTGTCACATGCTACAACATGAATGAATCTTAAAGATACTATGCTAAGTAAAATAAGCCAATCACAAAACAACAAATACAGCTGACCCTTGAACAAAGAGGGGGTTAATCCACATATAACTTATAGTCAGGCCTTTGTATCCATGGGTCCTCCAAATCTATTGGATTCAACCAATCACAGACCATGTAGTAGTGTAGTACTTACTACTGAAAAATATCTGGGTGTAAGTGGACCCATGCAGTTCAAACTTGCATTGTTCAAGGGTCAACTGTACTGTATGACTCCACTTATAAGGTACACAGAATAGTCAAATTCATAGAGACAGAAAATAGAATGGTGGTTACCAGAGGCTAGGGGGAAAGGAAATGGGGAATTATTATTTAATAGGTACAGAGTTTCAGTTGGAGAAGATGATAAAGTTCTGGAGCTAGGTAGTGGTGATGGTTGTACAACAACATGAATGTACTTAATGTCATTTTACACTTAAAAATGGTAAATTCTATGTTATATATTTTGCCACAAAAAAGAGTGACAGAAAAATAAATACATTTTCTGAAAAAAAAAAGACAGAGTGATTAAATGGATAAAAAAGCAAGACCCCTCTATATACAGCCTACAAGAGACTCACTTCAGATGTAAGGACATACACAGACTGAAAGCGAAGGCATGGAAAAGATACTCCATACAAATGGAAACCAAAAGATAGAGTAGCTATACTCATATCAGACAAATTGATTTTAAGACAAAGACTAATAAGAGACAAAAAAGGGCATTAAATTATGATAGAGGGGTCAATCCAACAAGAAGATACAACATTTATAAATATTTATGTACCCAACATAGGGGCACCTAAATATATAAAGCAAATATTAACAGAACTAAAGCAAGAAATAGACAGCAATACAATAATAGTGGGGGATTTTAATGCCCCACTTTCATCAATGGATAGATCATCAAGACAGACAATCAATAAGGAAACAGCAACCTTAACACTTTAGACCAGATAAATTTAACGGATATATACAGAACACTTCATTCAAAAATATATAAAATATATTCTTCTCAAATACACATGGAACATCCTCCAGGACAGATCATATGTTAGGCCACAAAACAAGTCTCAGTAAACTTAAGAAGACTGAAATCATATCAAGAATCTTTTCTGACCACAAAGGTATGAAACTAGAAATAACTTACAAGAAGAAAACTGGAAAATTCACAAATACGTGGAGATTAAACAATATGCTACTGAACAACCAATGGATCAAAGAAGAAATCAAAAGAGAAATCAAAAATACCTTGAGACAGGGACTTCCCTGGTGGCGCAGTGGTTAAAAACCTACCTGCCAATGCAGGGGACATGGGTTCAAGCCCTGGTTCAGGAAGATCCCACATGCTGTGGAGCAACTAAGCCCTAGTGCTACAACTACTGAGCCCATATGCCAAACTACTGAAGCCCGCGTGCCTAGAGCCCATGCTCCACAACAAGAGAAGCCCACACACCGCAATGAAGAGTGGCCCCTGCTCGCCGCAACTAGAGAAAGACCTCACGCAGCAATGAAGACCTCGCACAACCAAAAATGAATAAATTTATTTAAAAAAAATACCTTAAGACGAATGAAAATAGAAATACAACATATCCAAACTTATGAGATGCAGCAAAAGCAATTCTAAGAGGGAAGTTCATAAATGATAAATACCTACATCAAGAAACAAGAAAAATCTCAAACAACCCAACTTTACGCCTCATGGAAATAAAAAAGAACAAATGAAACCCAAAGATGGTAGAGGAAGAAAATAAAGATCAGAGTGGAAATAGCGACTAAAAAGACATTAGAAATATCAATGAAATGAACAGTGGGTTCTTTGAAAAGAAACAAAATTGACAAACCTTTAGCTGGACCCACCAAGAAAAAAAGAGGTCTCAAATAAAACCAAAATAACAGAGGAGACATTACAATTGATATCACAGAAACACAAAGAATCATAAGAGACTACTATGAACAATTATATGGCAACAAATTTGACAACCTAGAAGAAATGGATAAATTCCTAGAAACATACAACCTACAAGATTGAATCATGAAGAAATAGAAAATCTGAGCAGACTGACTACTAGCAGTGAGTTTGAATCAGTAATCAAAAATCTCCCAACAGCTGGGAGCATTGGTTGTTTCGCTAGGAAGCGTAGTAGTAAGCGTTAATATCATTCTTCCTAATGAACATACAACCTGGTACATATTTCATCATCAAATGGATTGTGAAGTGGCACTACTATCACTTACACTACTACTTTCTGGGTGCAGCATCAGAATGCATCAAGTTTGGGATCAAGTCAGACATAGACCCACTTAGACAAATATCTTGACCTACTAGTTCGGATGAGTTGATTTACAAGAGTGGATTCTAGCGTGTAAAGAACATACAGCAACTTGCTTTGGACCAGTCTTACATAAAGGGGTTTGTGGTTGAATGAAAAGAGCTACTAAACCACTCCTCCGAAAAGTGAACCTCACAGATGTTTCTGCTGGTTTCAGCTGAGAGAAACTACGTGGTTTATGAACAAACTCATAGACGTTGTTTCACAAGCTTTTGATTTTTTCTGGTAAAAGCACCTCTTCAGGGTACCACGTTACCTTTTATCTTCCAGTTCCAAATGGCTTGTCGAGTTTATATCCCTTGTATTGTAGCCGACCCCATGTGTATACAGAGCACACACCTCATCCCATGTGTATCACAAGCAGTGAAGGCACTTGACCCTGAAGCCGGATTCCCACGCAAGACCCAACATTGTCCTGTTGGTTCCCAATTCCTGCACTTGCGGCTTTATTCAATGTTTTTTTTGTTTGTTTTTTCATTTGTTTTGTTTTTTGGCTGCACTGAGCAGCTTACGGGATCTTATTTCCCAACCGGGGATTGAGTCTGGTCCCCAGCAGTGAAAGTGCCAGGTCCTAACACTGGACCACCAGGGAATTCCCTATTCGATGTCTGTTAAATGGCCTGGTCTTTAATTATAAACAAACACTCAAAAATACAAATGCTTCTGGAGGGGCTGAGAGGCTAGTCGGTTGTATGTAACTGAATGTCTTTAATCCTTTCTTTCTCTGTTTGTGGTGAAACAGCTCCACTAAAGGGTCAGAAGGGTGGGGTATGGGAGTAATGAAGTAATAAATAATTGAACTACTAAAAAAAAAAATCTCCCAACAAAAGAAAGTCCAGAAGCTTCACTGGTGAATTCTACCAAACATTCAAAGATGAATTAATACCAATCCTTCTCAAACTCTTCCAAAAAATAGAAGAGGAGGGGGCTTCCCTGGTGGCACAGTGGTTGAGAGTCCGCCTGCCGACGCAGGGGACACGGGTTCGTGTCCCGGTCCAGGAAAATCCCGCATGCCGCGGAGCAACTGGGCCCGTGAGCCACAACTACTGAGCCTGTGCGTCTGAAGCCTGTGCTCCGCAACAAGAGAGGCCGGGACAGTGAGAGGCCCGCGCACCACGATGAAGAGTGGCCCCCGCCTACCACAACTAGAGAAAGCCCTCACACAGAAACAAAGACCCAACCCAGCCAAAAATAAATAAATAAATAAATTTTTAAAAAAAGAGAGAAATTTAAGCAATACCACTTACAGTTGCATCAAAAAGAGTAAAATACCCTTGAATAAGTTTAACCAAGGAATTGAAAGACCTGTACACTGAGAACTATAGACATTGATAAAATAAATTGAAGACACAAATAAACGGAAAGCTATTCCATGCTCATGGAATAGAAGAATATTTTTAAATGTCCATACTACCCAAAGAAACTGACAGATTCAACGCAATCTCTATTGAAATTCCAATGGCATCTTTCACATAAACAGAACAAACAATTTGAAAATTTGTATGAAACTACATAAGTCCTTGAATAGCCAAGGCAATCTTTTTTTTTTTCCTGGTTTTTTTGTGTTGGGTCTTCGTTGCTGCACACAGGCTTTAGTTGCAGCGAGCAGGAGCTACTCTTCATCGTGGTGCGCGGGCTTCTCATTGCGGTGGCTTCTCTTGTTGCAGAGCACGGACTCTTGGTGTGCAGGCTCAGTAGTTGTGGCTCGCGGGCTTAGTTGCTCCACAGCATGTGGGATCTTCCCGGACCAGGGCTTGAATCCATGTCCCCTGCATGGTCAGGCAGATTCTTAACCACTGTGCCACCAGAGAAGTCCAGCCAAGGCAATCTTCATCAAGAAGAACAAGCTGGAGGCATTATGCTTCCTGATTTCAAACTATATTACAAAGCTACAGTATCACAACAGTAATGGTATTGGCATAAAAACAGACACATAGATCAATGGAACAGAATAGAGAGTGCAGATATAAACCCACACAAATATGGTCAATTAATTTATGATAACATGCCAGAATATACAATGGGGAAAGGACAGTCTCTTCAACAAATGGTGGGAAATGGACTGCCATATTGGGAAAACTGGAGAGTGACATGCAAAAGGATGAAACTGGACCACTATCTTACACCATACACAAAAATCAACTCAAAATGGTAAAGAGTTGAATGTAAGACCTAAAAGCTTAAAACTCCTACAAGAAAAAATAGAGGAAAACCTCCTTGACATTGGTCTTGGCAATGACTTCTTGGATTTGACACCAAAAGCAAAGGTAATAAAAGAAAAAAACAAATAAGTGGGACTCCATTAAACTAAAAAGCTTCTATACGGCAAAGAAAACCATCAACAAAGTGAAAAGGCAACCTACCAAATGGGAGAAAATATTTGCAAAGCACATATTTGATAAAGGGTTAATATTGAAAATATATAAAGAACTCATGCGCTTCAAAAGAAAAAATAATCCAATTAAAAAACGGGCAGAAGAAATGAATAGATATTTTTCCAAAGAAGACATACAAATGGCCAACAGATACTGAAAATGTGCTCAACATCACTAATCATCAGAAAAATGCAAATTAAAACCACAATGAGATATCACTTCATATCTGTTAGAATGGCTAGTATCAAAAAGACAAGAGATAACAAGTCTTGGGAGGATGAGGAGAAAAAGGAACCCTTGTGCACTGTTAGTGGGACTGTGAATTGCAACAGTCACTATGGAAAACCATACTCTTCCTCAAAAACTGAAAAATAGAACTACCATGTGATCCAGCAGTTCCATTCTGAGTATTTATCCAAAGGAGAAAAAATCACTGTCTCATGAAGATAACTTCATCCCCATGTTCACTGCAGCATTATTTACAATAGCCAAGACGTGGAAACAATCGAAATGTCCACTGATAAATGAATGGATAAAGAAGTAGTGGTATATATATAATGGAATATTATTCAGCCACAAGAAAGAAGGAAAGCTTGCCATTTGTGACAATGTGGATGGACCTTGAAGGCATTATGCTAAGTAAAATAAAATTCAGACAGAGAAAGACAAATACTGTATGATCACACTTATAGCTGGAATCTTTTCTTTGTTTATTTGGCTGCGTTGGGTCTTCATTGCTGCGCCTGGGCTTTCTCTAGTTGAGGCAAGCTGGGGCTACTCTTTGTTGCAGTGCACAGGCTTCTCATTGTCGTGGCTTCTCTTGTTGCAGAGCATGGGCTCTAGAGCACAGGCTCCGTAGTTGTGGCGCACGGGCTTAGTTGCTCCATGACATGTGGGATCTTCCTGGGCCAGGGATCAAACCCATGTCCCCTGCATTGGCAGGTGGATTCTTAACCACTGTGCCACCACGGAAACTCTATCTTTTAAAAATCTCCCAACAAAGAAAAGTCCTAGGGAATTCCCTGGCTGTCCAGTGGTTAGGACTCCATGCTTCCACTGCAGGGGGCCCAGGGTTTGATCCCTGGTCAGGGAACTAAGGTCCCGCAAGCCGAACAACATGGGAAAAAAAAAAAAAAATCCTAGATCTGACAGCTTCACTGGTAAATTATACCAAACATTTAAATAAGAACTAATACCAATCCTTCTCAAATTATTCCCAAAAACTGAAGAGGAGGGAACACTTCCTAACTCATTTCCTGAGGCCAGCATAACCCTAATACCAAAGCCAAACAAAAACACTACAAGGAAACTGCAGATCAATATCCCTTACGAACACCAATACAAAATCCTCAACAAAATACTAGCAAACAGAAATCAAGAGCATATTAAAAGGATTATACTCCATGACCATTGGAATGTATTCATGTAACGCAAGGATGGTTCAACATACAAAAATTATTCAATATACAGTAATATGCCAAATCAACAAAATAAAGGGGAAAAAAACACATGATCATCTAAATTGATGCAGAAAGGCATTTGATAAATTCAGCATCCTTTCATGATAAAAACACTCAACCAAATAGGAATAGAAGAAAACTATCTCAACATAATAAAAGATATGTATGAAAACTCAAAGCAAACATCATACTCAATGGTGAAAGACTAAAAGCTTTTCTTCTAAGATCAGGAAAAAGGCAAGGATACCCAATTTTACCACTTCTACTCAAATAATTCTGGAAGTTCTAGCCAGAGCAGTTAGGCAAGAGAAAGAAATAAAAGGCATCCAAATTGGAAAGGAAGAAGTAAAATTATTTCTGTTTGCAGATGATATGATCTCATGTGTAGAAAATCCAAAAGCCTCCACAAAAAAGCTACTGGAGCTAATAAATGAATTCAGCAAATTAGAAGGATACAAAGTTAACACACAAAAATCAGTTGCATTTCTATATACAATGAACTATCTGAAAATGAAATTACAAAAACAATTTCATTTACAATAGCTACAAAAAGAATAAAATACTCGGCAATTAAACAAGGTGGCAAAGACTTGTACAATGAAAAGTATAAAACATTGCTGAAAGAAATAAAAGACAACAGAAATAAATGGTAACATACTGCATGTTCCAGGATTGGAAGACTTAATATTATTAAAATGTCAATACTACCCAAAACAACCTACATATTCAGTGCAATCTCTATCAAAATCCCAATGATGTTTTTTGCAGAAATAGAAAAACCCATTCTAAAATTCATATGGAAACTCAAGGGGCCCCGAATAGCCAAAACAATCTGGAAAGGACAAACTGGATAGCTCACACTTCCTGATTTCAAAACTTACTACAAAGCTACTGTAATCAAAACAGTGTAGTTTTAACATAAAGACAGACACATAGACAAATGGAATAGAATATAAATAGCCCAGAAATAAACCCTCACTTACATGGTCAAATGATTTTTGGCAAAGGTGCCAAGACCATTCAATGAGAAAAGGACAGTCTTGTCAACAAATGGTGCTGGAGAAACTGGGTATCCACATGCAAAGAATGAAGTTGGGCCCTTACCTCACACCATAGACAAAAATTAACTCAAAATGGGTCAAAGACCTAAATATAAGACCTGAAACAATAAAACTCTTAGAAAAAAATTGGACAAAACTTCACAACACTGGATTTGGCAATGATTTCTTGGATATGACACCAAAGGCACGGGTAACAAAAGAAAGACAAATTAGACTTCATGAAAATTTTAAAAATTTTGTGCATCAAGAGAAACTATCCACAGAGTTAAAAGGCAACACACAGAATGGGAGAAAATATTTGCAAATTATATATCTAAGGGATTAATATGCAGAATATGCATAGAACATCTAAAACTCAACCAAAAAACAACCTAATTCAAGAACAGGCAAAGGACTTGGATATTCCTCCAAAGAAGATAAACAAATGGCCAATAAGCACAGGAAAAATGCTCAACATCACTCAGTCATTAAGGAAATGCAAATCAAAACCACAGTGAGGTACTACCCATTAGGATGGCTACGATCAAAAAAACTAAAAACAACAAATGTTGGTGATGAGGTGGATAAACTGGAAAATTTGTGCCTTTTTGGTGGGAATGTAAAATGGTTCAGCCACTGTGGAAAACAGTATAGCAGTTCCTCAAAATATTAGAACTAGAATTATTATATGATCCAACAATCCCACTCTCAGGTATATACCCCAAAGAATTTAAGGCAGGGGCTCAAAGAGATATTTGTACACCTATGTTCACAGCAGTATTATTCACAATAGCTAAAACATGGAAGCAACTAAGTGTCCACACCTGATGAATGGATAAGCAAAATGTCGTATACACATACGATGGAATATTATTCAGCCTTAAAAAGAAAGTAAATTCTCCAAATGCTACAACATGGATGAACATTGAGGACATTTCGCTAAGTGAAATAAGCCAGTCATGAAAGACAAATACTGTACGATTCCACTTGTATGAGGTACTCAGAGGAGTCAAATTCATAAAGACAGAAATTGCAATGGTGGTCCTAGGGTGGGAAGAGCGAAGAATGGGGAGTTATTGTTTAAAAAGTATAGAGCTTCAGTTGTACAAGATGAAAAGAAATATGGTGATGAATTGTGACAATGGTTGCACAACAATGTGTATGTATTTAATACCACTGAACCGTACAGTTAAAAACGTTTACGGCAGTAAATTTGATGTTACATGTATTTCGCCACAATAAAAAAAAAAAAAACACTAAAAAGCTCACTATTCTTACTGAGATTCAGCCATTTTTCTTGCATAAACGCTTCCTGAATTGCTGCAAGCCTTTGGTTAATTTCCAGAGTTTGGAAAAGTTAACTCTGACCATTTTTGGCCAGTTTTCTCATTGCTTTTATAGAGGAGAGAATTTTTGGAGATCCTTTCTTTGTTGTTTTTACCAGTACCCATGGCTTTGCATTGTGCATATCCCCATGGCCACCTGCTTCTACCACTTGGGGAAAAGTAAAGGCTATAATAACCCCAGGCCAGGACTTCCCTGGTGGTGCAGTGGTTAAGAATCCACCTACCAATGCAGGGGACACAGGTTTGAGCCCTGGTCTGGGAAGATCCCACATGCCACGGAGCAACTAAGCCCATGCGCCACAACTACTGAGACTGCGCTCTAGAGCCTGTGAGCCAGAACTACTGAGCCTGTGTGCCACAACTACTGAAGCCCGCACGCCTAGAGCCCGTGCTCCGCAACAAGAGAAGCCACTGCAATGAGAAGACTGCACAGTGCAACGAAGGGTAGCCCCCACTTGCCACAATCTGAGAAAAGTCCGCGCTCAGCAACAAAGACCCAATGCAGCCAAAAATAAACATTTTTTAAAAAAATGATAATAACCCCAGGCCATTAGGAAAATTCCTGCTGGCTGGAAAGGGCCCCAGCTCGACCTGAAAAGCTCACCTCTGTCAAAGATGAACAATCAAAGAGGAACCTGTGCAAAGATGCTAGATGAAAAAGGGAGGAAAAAAGCAGGACAAACATGAACACTGAAAAACACTTAGAAAATTGTTACCAGAAAGCAGGTGAAAAAATCCCATCAGATATTTCATCTTCAATTTTTAAAAAACCAACTCTTCCATGAAACCAGAGCCCCAGGATGAGAGTAAAAAGATGTATGAGCACTGCATAAAAAACGAGCAAAATGTGAATTGGCAAAACCCAGGAAATAAGTGAAAGAAAGAAAATTAAAGCAACACAGAAGAGAAGATGAAATTGGAAAGTATCACAGGGAAAAGAGAGGCTGAGACACACAGAAGGGGGTTTAAAGGACCGGTCTTTGAAGAGTGAGCAAGATGAAATGAAAATACTTAAACAGGCTTAAAAGGAAATAATATACATGGCAAATGGGCAAGAGAGAATATACATATATATAAGTATACATACACACACACATATATATGTTATTGGCATCCCTAAGGAAGTAAATCCAAAGACGGACTTAAAAACAGAATCCTGGGACTTCCCTGGTGGCACAGTGGTTAAGACTCCACACTCCCAATGCAGGGGGCCCGGGTTCAATCCCGGTCAGGGAACTAGATCCCACAAGCATGCTGAAACTAAGAGTTCGAATGCCACAACTAAGGAGCCAGCAAGCCGCAACTGAGGAGCCCTCGAGCTGCAACTAAGACCCGGTGCAAAAAAATAAATAAATATTAAAAAAAAACCCAACAGAATTCTGACACGGCTTCTGGCAATGAGAAAACACATGAAACAAGTAGAAAGGCCAGGTCCCATTAAAAGGTGATATAAATGGTGAACATTTCCAATGCTGGCAAATTTGCTGGACTTCAAAGATAAGAATCCTTCAAACCAAAAAAAAAAACCAATCCTTTGAATCAACAGGCAAACAGATCACATCGCATCGGAAATATGGCAGGGCTCACATGACCCTACACCTATAGTCAGTGTTGGATGACAGTGGAGCCAGCGAGGCCTCAAAATGCAGGAAAAAGCAAAACATTACCTAAGACATTTATACTCAGCGCAAACAGTTTTGTACACGCTCAAGGACTATTGTTCTCAGGAGCCTTCCTGAGGAAAAGACTCAAAGGTGAAATTCAGCCACCCGAGAGGGAAAGTCAGAACAGAAGATCTGATGTAGCAGGTCTCCTGTGATGACCCGGCAGAGGACTCCTGCCTCTGTGTTCACTGCCCCATTTCATACCCCAGGTGGATCATTTTAACACCCCCTTCTCCATAAACAAAATTATTTTCAGTAATAATCATGTTCTAATCAGTAATCATTTTCTTGACTCATTCTTCAGTTTTAAAATAGCTATTAAAAAGAATAACTTCAAAATTTAAAAATATTCAATCAAGCAAAGCATTTCATGTACGAAAATTTGTGTTGACCAAAGAATATATACATATACACGAGCGCACACACACACACACACACACACACACACCTTGCAGTTTACACTCAGTTTCGCCACTTAAAATTTTAAACACAAAATAAAAACTTTAATTGATCCACAGAATTAAAATTATACCAGTTCTGTTTTATAATTTTTACAACCACTATGCCACCATTGTTTATTTCATATTCACTAATTAAATGCAGGAATACACGGTACAGCTGGGGCTGGAGACACACAATACACCTGAAGTGAGCTTGAAGGATTTCAAATCTCTAGGTCCCTACTTTCCTAATGAATCTATGTAACTGAGTTTATATGGGTGTGTGTTGGGTCAGGGGGAGGTTTCCTACTACAACAATTGAGAGTTCTCCAAATTAGCTTCCATGTAGACTATAAAGCATAAATAATAAAAATGTGCTAATTTGAAGCACATGGTTTTTTACTGAAATTCAACAATGACCAGAGCAATTTTAACGAAAGATTTGGGGAGGGGTACATTTTACCACTAATATTGTTTAGGAGTGCCAGTGCAAGGTTTTACAATAAAAAGCAGACAAGCTATTAGGTTTTATCATTGTTTGTAAAATTCTCTACATCTGTCTCATCAATTTTACATTTTGCAACCTTGCTATGATCTAAGAAAGAAGTCACAGGTAGAAGAGTAAAAATGGGCAGTCATTAAACAGGGAAAACAGTCCCTATTATATATTCAGGCTAGACCACCTACATCAACACAAGGTAGAATTAGAACAACAAATCTCCACAGACCATGCACTCCCTTAGTGCCAGCACCTGGAGCTGACATGCCCACTGCCCGCCCTAGTCCAGCGCTGGAATCTCCCCAGTCCTCCTCCTACCCTTGTTACTTGACCCTGGAAACTCATTGCTCCAGATCCCCAGCCAGGAGGGTACTCACGCTTGGAGGTGCTGCCCTCTGGGTCAGGTACAGACAGACACTGACACACGTGCGGTGGAGAAAGGTGTCCCGCTGGCTGCTCCAAAGATCCATGCAGGGGCAAGCAACAAAGCCCAGAAGACACTGGAACTGAAGACAACGGTGAATAAGGACATGAGCGTCATGGCCCAGCAGAGAAGTAACAAAACGCCGCCAAGAGAAAGCGGAACAAGACCTGAAATCAATGAGCCAGAAGAGGTTCCACCTATCAGAAGAGGCCAGCAGTCTGATTGCCTACAAGCTGAAGGATATTGGTGCTTCAGAATTTGCAAATTGTCCCGGCCTGACAGCCAAGGAGAGGGCAACTGTTTTTGATCTAGAACCCGTGGTTTTCACCAGGCACCTGGGAGCCTATAATTATTATGCTTTATTGGGAATTGGTGCATTTGCCATTTTCTTCCAGGGAACTTTCTTTTCTGTCAAGAGTAGAAGATATCAGAGGACTGAACAACGGGCTCCGCAGAAATCTTTTTCTTAATAATAAAATAAGTTATTTCAAAACGTCAATTTATGACCAAAAGAGCAAAACAGCTATGATATCTTTTGAAGAAAGTAATGTACAAAAGGAGAATTCACCTGAAGAGGTGCCTGGGCTTTACAATGCACTCTTCTAGAAGGCTTGAGGATCTGGATCAAATGCAGGGGGTAAAATCTGCTTGTCTGTGGGCTGGGGTGTGGGGTGGAGGGGGCAGGGTGGACGGGCCGGGGAGGAGAAGCTGAGGGAAAAGAGAATGTAAAGGAGATAGGGGAAGCTTGTAACAAGGAATTTGGTATAACTTTAGGAAGAAAAAGAAAAGCCCTTAAAGAAACAAAACCGATTAGAAAGAAGATGAAGTCTGAATGCCTTCAAATTCTAGAGAAGAAAAATACCGAATTTAAGAAGAGCATGGCGCAGTTATCATGGGAAGCTTCAGATGAGAGCAACATTCCAAGCCTTCCGCCGACTCCAGAAGACTTCGCGCAAGAGCGCTCCCTACTGGCCACACGGTGCAATCACGGGGGGCTCTAAAACCTCGGACTCTAGGTCCCACCCACTTCCAGAGAGCCTCACTTAATGGGTCTTAGGTGTGGCCTGATTGTTGGGATTTACAACTCCCTAGGTGATTCTAGTGAGCAGGCAGGATTGACAACCAGAAACTTTGACTTCTGAAAAAGAAAGAAATTGAAATTTTGGATAATTGCATTATACAGCTGACAATGACAGGATGACAATGCCTTAAAGCTGGAAAAGGCCATGAACAAAATTCTGGTTAAAAAATACTGTACTTGAGCTGGAAAAAACTCAAATGTTCATCAACAGGAGAATGGATAATCAATCTGCTCTGCCCATATAAGATTGTTCCTTTTTTATCAGAGTGGTATCCTAGTGTGTGGATAGAGCTGCCTATATGGTTTTGATTATGTGAAGTCCAAGAACAGGCAAGATTAATCTGTGGTGACAGAAATCAGAACAGTGGTTGCCCCTGGGGAGCAGAGGTGGGAATTGACTGGGAAAAGCCACAAGACAGAATGTTCTCTAGAGTGGTGGCTACACAGGTGCATACATTGTCAAAATTCATCAAACTGGACACTTAATATCAGAGTATTTTTTGCATGTAAATTACACTCAGTTTTTTAAAAAGTCCTGTACTTTAAAAAGTGGCCATTTCTAATCAAACTGAGTGATGAGGTGTAAGCCTGACAAGAGCTATATTCTGCCACAGAGATGGTGGAGCAGAAATGCAGAACTTTGCAGCATAGATCAGACACCTTTAAGTACTGCATCAGCAGAGAAAGGAGCTTGGCAGGAGAAGCTGGCTTGAGAAAGAATGAATGGGGGAATTCCCTGGCAGTCCAGTGGTTAGGACTTGGCACTTTCACTGCCGTGAACTAGGTTCAATCCCTGGTCAGGGAACTAAGATCCCACAAGCTGCCAAAAAAAAAAAGAAAAAAGAAAGCATGAATGAACAGGAGGAGAGCAGAAGCTCTTACCTACAGAGGAAGCAAAAAACTTCTAAGCAAAAATTTCAAGAACGGGAAGGCAAATTACAGAAAGGAGAGAGGGAGAGACAATGATCAGTCTAATAAAAACTAGACTACTCTTCATGATCAGAAAGTTCATGATGATCCAAGAGCTGCTGTTGCTGCCAAGAGAGCTCTTGCTGGAGAGAAGAAGCAAGCAGCCAGCCTGCAACAGAAATTAATATAAGTAAAACCAAAGACAGCAATGCTTCAAATAACAGTGACTATAAAACCAATTCTAGAAGGATGGGATCATAAAATAATACTATTGAGAGGTCCTCTAAGCCACACATGGGCAAACTTTTCCCAGTAATGGGCCAGATAGTAAATATCTCAGGCTGTGCAGGACATAGGGTCTCTGTCACAAATACTCAACACTGCCATCATAGCATGAAAGTAGCCATAGACAATACATAAATGAATGAAGGTGCCTATGTTCCAGTAAAACTCTATCTACAAAAACACATCACAGATCTTTGAAAGACAGGCCACAATGGCTGACTCCCTTCCAGTCAAAAGAGAGTACGAGGGACTTCCATGGTGGCACAGTGGTTAAGAATCGCCTGTCAATGCAGGGGACACGGGTTCGAGCCCTGGTCTGGGAAGATCCCACATGCTGCAGAGCAACTAAGCCTGTGCACCACAACTACTGAGCCTGCACTCCAGAGCCTGCGAGCCACAACTACTGAGCCCACATGCCACAACTACTGAAGCCTGCGTGCCTAGAGCCTCTGTTCCACAAGAGAAGCTACTGCAATGAGAAGCCCACTCACCACAACAAAGAGTAGCCCCCGCTCGCCACAACTAGAGAAAGCCCACACACAGCAACGAAAACCCAATGCAGCCAAAATATATTTATTTATTTAAAAGAGAGAGAGAGAGAGTAGGAAAGGAGAAAGGGCCAGCACAACTCAGAGTTGCACACATCACTTTCATTCACATTCAGTGACCAGAACTTAATCCTTGGGCCACAGCAAGCTCCAAGGAAGGCTGGAAGTGTGGTCTACACCATGAACAGCCATGTGTCTATCAAGAATCAGGCATCTGACACCCAAAAAACTAGTAGAGCTAATAAACTAGTTCAGCAAAGTTGCAGGATACAAGACCAATATACAAAAATCGGTTGTATTTCTAAACACTTAGCAATGAACAATCCAAAAATGAAAACGAAATTAAGAAAACAATTCCACTCACAAAAGCAACAAAAAGGATAAAATACATAGGAGTAAATTTAACAAAAGCAGTACAAGACTTGTATGCTAAAAACTACAAAACATCGTTGAAAGAAATTAAAAACCTAAATAAATGGAAAGACACCCTGTGTTCATGGATTGGAAGATTTAGTATTGTTAAGATGTCAATACTCCCCAAATTAGTCTACAATTCAATGCAATTCCTATCAAAATTTCAACTGTCTTTTTTATAGAAATGAATAAGCTGATCTTAAAATTCATATGGAATTGCAAGGGATTCTGAATAGCCAAAATAATTATGAAAAGGAACAAATTTGGAGGACTCATAGTTCTGCTTTCAAAATTCACTACAAGGCTACAGTAATGAAGACTATGTGTTACTAACATAAGGATAGACATAGAGATAAAATAGAACTGACAGCCCAGAAATAAACCCATACATCTATGGTCAGTTGATTTTTGACAAGGATACCAAGACCATTCACTGAGGAAAAAGTAGTCTTTTCAACAAATGGTACTGGTTCAACTGGATATTCACATGCAAAAGAGTAAAGTTGGACCGTTACCTCACACCATATATAAAAATCAACTCAAAGCAGATCAAAGATCTAAACATGGGAGCTAAAACTATAAAACTATTACAAGACAACACAGGGATAAACCTTCATGACCTCGGATAAAGCAATACACACACTTATATGCACAGAATCTCAATATCTCTGGAAGATAACAAGAATCCACTGGTAATAATAGCTGCATCTAAGGAGGGAAACTGGATAACTGGGGAATGGAAAGAGGGCGAATTACTTTCAAAGGCATATTCATTTTTACCTTTTAAATGTTCTACCATGTGTTTATAATATCTATTCAAAAAATACAATTTAATTTAAAAGAAACAAAAAAACAGATGGCAGGCTGGATTTGGCCTGAGGGGTTGCCTAGCCCTGCTCTACATCAAAATGGCTTAACGTAATGGGAAAATTCACTTCCTTCTGTGTTTCCTTTACTGCTCACACTACTCTACTACAAAACTACTGCACTTCTGACACCAGATGTGTGGGTATTCTCCACACATTCAAGCAATTCTGTGATGTCAGCTGGGTGTACTACAGTTTAACTCAATTTTACACTATCTATCTGGAGATTATGTCAGATCCCACAGGTTAAGGGCTCAGTCCACAAGACTGCCCACTACCCCAACTTCAGATGGATGCCAATCAAAAGTCCAGGTTGTCTCTTGCACTCCTGACCAATGAACTATAAATTCCCCTCCTCAGTTTCAATTAATTTGCTAGAGTGGCTCACGGAACTCAGGAAAACACTTACTTGCTAGATTATCAGTTTATTATAAAAGGATAGAACTCAGGAACAGCCAGATGGGAGAGATGCAGAGGGTAAGGTATGTAGGAATGGGGGTGGAGCTTCCATGCCCTCTGAGCACGCCACTCTCCCAGCACCCCCTGAATCATGTCCTTTTGGGTTTTTAAGGAAGCTATGTTACGTAGGCATGATTGATTGAATCATTGTCCATTGATGATTGAACTCAATCTCCAGCCCCTTGCCCCTTCCCAAAGAGGAGCTGAAAGTTCCAACCCTCTAATCAGTGATTGATTCCCCTGGTAACCAGCCCCCATCCTTTGGGGCTTTCCAAAAGCCACCTCATTAACACAAAGCAACTGTGATTGAAACAGGTTTGTTATGAATAAATAACAAAACACTCTTTTTGCCGTTATGGCTCTGAAGGTGTTTCAGAAACTAAGGACAAAAGACAAAATACTGTGACAAAAAATTCTCCCACTGCACTTATTTAGGAAATTCCAAGGGTTTTAGGAGCTCTGTGCCAGAAGCAGGAGGAAGACCAGATACATATTCTTATAAGTCACATTCCTTTGGCCCTCCACTGAAATCAGCAGCGCACACTCTATCCTCAATAAATGGTAAGTCTATTGCCGTAGAATGTTATGAATTGGGACAGGCCAGCTGCTACAACAAACAGACCCCAAAATATGTAAGGCTCATACACAATAGAAATTTCTTTATGTGTTATGTAACAGTACTGAGCAGGTAAATAGCCTTTGTCCATGCAGTCATTTAGGTACCCAGGCTATTGGAAGAAACAGAGGCTCAGTAGCACAACACGTAGCGTAACCACAGAATCAGCCCAAACTTGCCCTATCCTGCTTCTAATAAGATAGTGAGTTGTTTTTCAGAGACAACAGAACGAAACCTCAAGTCATATAGCCAATGCATGAGCAGAGGAGAAAATTTTGACCTCAATTAACTGCCCCCAGTGGAAACAGGGGACCAGGACATGACTGGAACCTGAACCCTAGAACCCTTTCAGAAGTGAAGTGCCATTGTCCAGGAAGAGCTGGTGCTGAAGTCCCCTTTACCACACCTTACTATAAATGGCCAAGTTCCAAAGCCCTCCAATCAAAACCTGAGCCACCAGCACTTCCCCAGACCGACCCTCCTCCCCTACCTCATAAAAGTTTGACTGAACCTCAGATTGGAGAGACAGATCCAAGCTTTGTCTCCTGTCTGCTTGTTTGGCTACTGTGCCATAAAGACTTTTCTCTCTGCAAAAGACTATTGCCTCGGTATTTGGTCTTTCTCTGCTCAGCGGGCAACGAGCCTATTCGCTCGGTTACAGCAGCAGAGTAGGGGGCTAGAACACAGGCAGCCTGGTGCTTGCCCTAGAATCCAGTTTCTTAGCCATGCTGAGCCCAAACACCAAGCTGCTTAGGTGCATTTTACTTTCAAAATTTTTTAATTTCTTGACCCTGCATCATAAGGAGCATCTTTATTAAATCAAGAACAGTGCTGGGTATGTTAATTTGGTGTGTAGAATATTTTTTTCTTTTTAACTTAAAAATTTTTTTTGCTTTTTGGCTGTGTTGGGTCTTTGTTGCTGCACGCGGGCTTTCTATAGTTGTGGCGAGCAGGGGCTACTCTTCATTGTGGTGCACGGGCTTCTCACTGCGGTGGCCTCTCTTGTTGAGGAGCATGGGCCCTAGGCATGCGGGCTTCAGTAGTTGTGGCACGCAGGCTCTAGAGCGCAGGCTCTGTAGTTGTGGTGCACGGGCTTAGTTGCTCCAAGGCATGTGGGATCTTCCCGGACCAGGGCTCGAACCCGTGTCCCCTGCATTGGCAGGCAGATTCCTAACCACTGCACCACCAGGGAAGTCCCTAGAATATTTTAAATGAGTGTAAGATTGAATAAATGTATGAATGAATAACCACTACTATAATGTGACTTCAGTTCTTTCCTTCTCGTTTTACATTTACTTAGAGCTGTCTTTTACTATAGGCAACCTCAAATCCTTTTAGGTAATGGGTATGTTATTCTAGTAAATAAGTCAGAGCGTTGAAAATAAGGACCCCTCTATGGACCCAAAACAGACAGGACACTGACCTGTCTGGTTAAGCCACGTGATGTGACACTAGAAGAACTAATTTCCTTAGGAAAGTCATCTCCTACATCAATTTAATCCAATTCAGTATTCATGTATTAGCTTCCTGTGGCTGCTGTAACAAAGATCACAAACTTGATGGCTTAAAACAACAGAAACTTACTCCGTTACACTTCTGGAGGCTCTAGAGGAGAATCTGCTCCATGTCTCTCCCAGCTTCCAGTGGCTGCCAGCAGTCCTTGGCTTACAGCTGTATCACCCCAGTCTTCCAGGCCAGCATCTTATTATCTCCCTTTGCTCCATCTTCACATCACCTTTTTCTCTATCAAATCTGCTTTTGCATCCCTCTTATAAGGATATTACATGTGTGTGCATTCAGAGAACACCTGGATAATCTAGGATAATTACCTCATCTCAAAATTCTTAATTTCTTCTGCAAAGATCCTCCCCCCACCCCCGTTTCCATGGATTAGGACATGGATATCTTTTGTGGGCACATTGATTCATTCAATATTCATTACTCAACTCTTTACTGAATATTTGTATAAGTCAGCATTCAGTCTTGTGGGTATGCAAAAATTTATAAAACAGGGTCTTTGACTTCTGATTTTAATACAGTAAAGTTGATATTTTCCCCCTTGTCTAGAAATCATCTGTATAAGTCAGGGTCCAGTCAAGAAACTACATTCCACACTAGTTAGTTTAACAGAGAGAATGTAAAATAGGACATTGATTAAACAGGGGCTGGAGGACTTAAAAAGCAAAAGGGGGACCGGAGGTCGCACCAAGATATGTGTGCTACTCCAGGAAGCAACTCCCACCTGAAGGGCTGGGGGGATAAAGGAAAGATGCTAAAAGTTTAGAGGGGGCACCTCTTGGATGTGAGTTCCGGACCTCCGAGGAGAGGAGGGATCCAGCTGCTGCTACCATGCCAATGGCTCTGAGGAAGGGCCTCCTACTACTGGGCTCGACCTCCAAGGAGGGATGCTGTGTCACTGGTGCGAGTGTATCAAGGGGTTGTGGGGAGACTGGAGCCTGGACTCCCAAAACAAGCTGGAGGCGGAAGCCAAGCTTTGTGGCCTGGGGTGATGTGCTCCTTGCTGATGAAATGCTGGGAAGGCTCAGCAAGCGCACAGGGCAAATCCCTACTCCGGCCCTCCGGTCTCCCTCTAGCGCCCCCTGCTGGCAGAAGTCCGCAGGAAGCCATCTAGCAGGAGAAACTCCAGAGCTCCACCTCCAACGCGTTAGAGCAGAACATAGAAGGGTAGATTAGGAGCTGAAAGACAATAACAATCGACACAAGCCACCCCTCTGGCTCCTCAGCATCCATTTCCACCCTTCTACCTATACTTGAACTTCCATATTCCAACAAAACAACTTTATGCTTCTGCCTAACAAGATAGATGCAACTATCCTTCAAACAAATGAAGACACTCTCACCGTTTCCCCAAAAGGGGACACACTAAGTCCCTACGGCCATCTCTAAATGATGTTAATGACTATGAGATTCAACCACAGTTCTAGCTGAATATTCTGTAATCTAGAGACTAAATCGTAACATTAACCACCAATAATAATCCTTATATAAAATAAAAAGGGCAGTTGAAGTCAGTGGGAAAAGGAAATACATTTATATATATATATATACGTGTGTGTGTGTGTGTGTGTGTATATATATATATATATGTTTCTTTATACATATATATGTGTGTGTTATGGGTAGAGTTGGGTCTCCCAAAAAGATGAGTTGATGTCCTAACCCCCAGTGCCTCAGAATGTGACCTCATTTAGAAATAGAGTCTTTGCAGATATAATGAAGTTAAGATGAGGTCATTAGGGTGGACCCTAATCTAATATGACTGGTGTTCTTTCTTTCTTTTCTTTCTTTCCTTCTTTCCATCTTTCTTTCTTGGTTGCATTGGGTCTTTGTTGCTACGTGCGGGCTTTCTCTAGTTGCGGCGAGTGGGGGCTACACTTCATTGCGGTGCACAGGCTTCTCATTGCAGTGGCTTCTCTTTGTTGTGGAGAACGGGCTCTAGGCATGCAAGCTTCAGTAGTTGTGGCACGTGGGCTCAGTAGTTGTGACTCACGGGCTCTAGAGCACAGTGTCAGTAGTTGTGGTGCACAGGCTTAGTTGCTCTGCAGCATCTTCCCAGACCAGGGCTCAAAGCCGAGTCCCCTGCATTGGCAGGTGGATTCTTAACCACTGCACCACCAGGGAAGTCCAGACTGGTGTTCTTATAAGAAGAGGCAAATGTCATGTGAAGACACAGACACGGAGAGAATAGCACATTCTCAGAGACAGAGATTAGGGTGACGTGTCTACAAGCCAAGGAACAGCGAGGACTGTTGAGAACAACAAGAAACTGAAAGAAGCAAGAAAAGATTCTTCCCTCGAGCCCTTGGAGAGAGCATGATCCTGCCCACACCTTGATTTCAGACTTCTACCTCCTGAACTGTGAGAGAATACATTTCTGTTGTTTTTTAAGGCACTCAGCCTGTGCCTTTGTTACAGCAGCCCTAGGAAACTAGCTCTGTGTTTGTGTATACGTACATACATATATGTGTGTGTGTGTGTATATATATATATA
>NW_020175393.1:3184524-3224524 GCF_003031525.2 Neophocaena asiaeorientalis asiaeorientalis | reverse complement strand
TTCAGAAATTTATTTTCTCATAGTTCTAGAGGCTGGAAGACTGAAATCAAGGTGTCACGCTCTCTCAAAAGGGTCTATGTGAGAATCCATCCCATGCCTTTCTATCTCCCAGCTTCCGGTGGTCCCCGGCAGTCCTCGGTGTTTCTTGGGTTGCAGACACATCACTGTAATCTCTGTCTCAGCCACAACATGGCCTTCTCCCTGTGTGTCTGTATCTTTACATGACATTTGCCTCTTCTTGTAAGAACACCAGTCACAGTAGATTAGGGTCCACCCTAATGACCTCATCTTAACTCGACTACATCTGCAAAGACCCTATTTCTAAATGAGGTCACATTCTGAGGTATCAGGGGTTAGGATGTCAACCTATCTTCTTGGGAAATGCAATTCAAACCATAACACCCCCCGGATCCAGAAAGACCCACAAAGCATTGGGCATCATTTTTAGTCAGAGGCAGCACAAGGTACCACACTCACCTTTAAGGAAATAACCCAACTTGCTCCAAACCACTGGACCCTCAGAAAGGTTGTTGAGATGGCAAGTCCCCACATTTTTTTTTTAACGTCTTTATTGGAGTATAATTGCTTTACAATGGTGTGTTAGTTTCTGCTGTATAACAAAGTGAATCATTTATACATATACATATGTTCCCATATCTCTTCCCTATTGTGTCTCCCTCCCTCCCACCCTCCCTATCCCACCCCTCTAGGTGGTCACAAACCACCAAGCTGATCTCCCTGTGCTATGCAGCTGCTTCCCACTAGCTATCTTTTGCACAGCAAAGGAAACCATAAACAAGACGAAAAGACAACCCTCAGAATGGGAGAAAATACTTGCAAATGAAGCAACTGACAAAGGATTAATCTCCAAAATTTACAAGCAGCTCATGCAGCTCAATAACAAAAAAAACAAACAACCCAATCTAAAAATGGGCAGAAGACCTAAATAGACATTTCTCCAAAGAAGATATAAAGATTGCCAACAAATACATGAAAGAATGCTCAACATCATTAATCATTAGAGAAATACAAATCAAAACTACAATGAGATATCATCTCACACCCATCAGAATGGCCATCATCAAAAGTCCCTACATTTTTACAGGCTTTGTCTCCCACCCTCTGGCTTGCTTGGGCCTTACTAAGGCATCTAAAGTCCTTGCTATGACCTGCTCCTCAGGTCCAATCAGATCAACATCATCAGGGCCGTGATATTCTGTGAGATAGTAGGATGATGGAAACCTCTGCAGACTAGATTACAAGAGAACTAGAGGGTTGACATGACCCTGAGGAAAGACTGTCAAGGTATACTGTTGGGAATGATAGGTGATAGTAAACTGCCTTTGGTAACACTTGCAAGTTGTTACAGAGAAAATATCATTTGCCAGGTCAATAGTGCTGTACCAGGGGGACATGCAGCTATAATAATTTGCTCCAATAACGATCTGGAACAGCAGCTACAACTGGAGTCACCATCTGATTACGTTTACAATAAATTACAGAAATTTGCTCTAAAAGCCATCTCTTTTGCACAAACCAAACAGATAACATAAATGGGGGTGTAACAAGTAGCATCATCCCTGCAGTCTCCCCAAGTCTGCAACATATCTTTTACTTTACTACCTGGTTACAGAGGGTAAGTTCTGGGATTCTTCCATGTGGTCCTTCCTGCCAAAATAGCCTTTATTCAATGGCTCTGAGAGCCAGTGTGAGGATTCTACCCCTGTCCAAGTATTCATTCAAGAACTACAAAGAGCCACAGGTTGGGTCTAGGGTTCTGCTTGGCTCACTGTGATTTTGATTTTAACCAAAATTCCGTTTGTCATCTGACCACTTTAAGCCCCTACTGGCTTTTTTGGTTCCCAGGAATTAATGACAATTCAAAGCCAGTATCTAGTGATCTCCAAAGAGTCTGAGAATGTCCCTTTGCCCAAGACACAGTTACCCTAGTAAATGGCTGCAGGGTTTGGGAGATTTATACTGTATGCTTACGGGAATTTGCAAGATCCTGTCTCAAAGGGACCCCAGCCTCAACTCAATCAAGGGGCTCTGGGGTCTTCTCTAGTGGCCCAGTGATTACGAGTCTGCACTTCCACTGCAGGGGGCATGGGTTTGATCCCTGGTCCGGGAACCAAGATCCCGCATGCCGCGCGGTGTGGCCAAAAAATAAATAAATAAATAATTTTTTTAAAAAAGGAAAGGGGCTCTGAGTCTATGAACTGCATTAGGTCCAGAAACTGGGTGGGGTCTGTGACCATTATTGTGGGGACTAAGGGTTCTGGCCACCTGACCTGTCATGTTTCTGCTCTGCAGATCAAGAAATATTTTACAGGTTTTTCATCTATTTTATTCCTCGGGACACCATGGTCAATTAGCCACCCTCGAAACCCATGCAGATCAAAGCATTCTGATTACCATTCTCTGATGCCCGTTATGGCTCTGGTGACTAAATCCTGCCATGTGACCTCTCCTGCTGCAGGACTCCAGCTTTCCTATTGAAATATGGGAGCCTGTCTCAGGGGTGGGTCCCCCGCAATGCCTGGACAGTGGGAAGCAGCCAGCAGAGAGCTGGTCGAGGACACTGGGACTCCCCTTGTTACAGAATCCTAATGCCCTGGGGTTAGCTGTAACCTCTGGGACTTCTCAGGAGATGCAACAGGAGGGGATGTGCCTGTCACATGTGACAAATCCACTTCACACTTCTTCTTTCCTGCATGTTTGGACTCCTTCTCCTACGTAATTCCAGGGACGTGCTAGCACCTCAACTCGGCCAAATGGAGGCAATCACTGAGTCCAAGTTTTAGTCAATCACTCAAGCAAACTGCTAACTCCTCTCCCAGCTGCACCAGCTGACATACTGTGGCAGATGCCAAAATAAAATGGCAACAATCCCTCCCCTCTGTGTGTAAACCCCTTCACAATGTGACTTTACTGCAATTCCCATCAAGAGGGCATCTATTTCTCCACTCCCTTAAATGTGAATTGGCCTTGTAATGTGCTATGACCAACAGAACATGGCAGAGGTGATTTTGTGGGTATTCTGAGGTCAGGTCCCCAAAGGCTTTGCAGCTTCCACTCGTCCTGCCCTTCCATTCTCTCACTGCTCTGAGAATGCCAGGGAAAGAAGCCCGGGTGGTCCTCTTGGAGGATGAGAGAGCGCATAGAGAGACAGTCCCAATGGAGGGCCAGCACTAACAGGCCAACTCTCTTGGGTAGTTCATCCAGCCCCAGCCAAGCCACCAAAGACTGCCACAGGTGAGACCAGCGGAAGAATCGCCCAACTGAGCCCAACTAAATTGTTGACCCACAGAATCATGAGCAAATAACTCAGTTATTGTTTATGCCACTAAGTTATACAGCAACAGATAACTAGGGCACACGTCGCATCCAGAGTCTCTAGTAAGTGATCTCATATTGATGAATCGAGTAACAGAAATGCCACTTCTAATGAAACTAGGAGATAACTAAAATCACAAACTACAAAGTGGGCAAAGGCAGTGCCCAAAGCAATGGAGATGAAGAATCGCGGAGAGTGGGGAGATAAGTGGAGAGAGGATGCCTACAGCTCAGATCTCAGGCAGGGCCAACAAAGAGCAGGCCCAAATGAGAGGCCTGTCACTGGTAACAGCAAACCCTCAGGTGTGACCATGGGGGAGAGTTCTGAGGCCAGGTGAAGGGCAAGGTCACAGGTAGAGAGAAGTCAGGGGACTGAGAGGCCAGGGATGGGAAGGATCATCTATGTGGACACTGAACATGTAAAGAATTATGACTGGAGAGGCTTCCCTGGTGGCACAGGGGTTAAGAATCTGCCTGCCAATGCAGGGGTCACGGGTTCGAGCCCTGGTCCGGGAATATCCCACATGCCGCGGAGCAACTAAGCCCATGCGCCACAACTACTGAGCCTGCGCTCTAGAGCCCGTGAGCCACAACTACTGAGCCCACGTGCCACAACTACTGAAGCCTGTGCGCCTAGAGCCCATGCTCCACAAGAGAAGCCCCTGCAATGAGAAGCTCACAGACCACAAGGAAGAGTAGCCCCCGTTCACCACAACTAGAAGCCCGCATGCAGCAACAAAGACCCAATCGTGCCACAACTACTGAAGCCTGTGCGCCTAGAGCCCATGCTCCATAATAGAAGCCACTGCAATGAGAAGCTCACAGACCACAAGGAAGAGTAGCCCCCACTCACCACAACTAGAAGCCCGCGTGCAGCAACAAAGACCCAGTGCAGCCAAAAAACAAATTAATTAATTAAATTAATTAATTAATTTTAAAAAAAGAATTATGACTGGAACAAACAGCCTATTGAAAATGGGCAGAGTAGCTGAATAGACATTTTTCCAAAGAAGACATACAGATGACCAACAGGTACATGAAAAAATGTTCATCATCACTAATCATGAGGGAAATGCAAATCAAAACCACAATGAGCTATCACCTTACACCTGTCAGAATGGCCATCAACAAAAAGACAAGAAATAACAAGCATTGGTGAGGATGTGGGGAAAAGGGAACCCTTGTGTGCTGTTGGTAGGAGTGTAAAATGGTGTAGCCACTATGAAAAACAGTATAGAGGTTCCTCAAAATATTAAAAATAGAACTACCACACAATCCAGCAATTCCACTTCTGGGTATTTTTCCAAAGAAAACAAAACCACCTATTTGATAAGATACATACATCCCTATGTTTGTTGCAGCATTATTTACAATTGCCAAGGTATGGAAGAAACTAAGTGCCCATCAACAGATGAATGGATAAAGAAGATGTTACATATATATATATGAAATGGAATATTACTCAGCCATTAAAAAAATAATGAAATCTTGCCATTTGCAACAACATGGATAGACCATGAGGGTATCGTGCTAAGTGAAAGAAGTCAGACAGAGAAAGACAAATACTGAATGATTTTACTTATATGTGGAATCTAAAAAATAAAACAAATGAACAAACATAACAAAACAGAGGGACTAGCCTCATCCACCAGAGGTAAGACAGCAGAAGCAATAAGAACAGAAGCAAGAAGAACTACAGAAGCAATGAAAGTGAGGGGATGGAAAAAGATATTCCATGCAAATGGAAATCAAAAGAAAGCTGGAGTAGCAATACTCACATCAGATAAATAGACCTTAAAATAAAGAATGTTACATGAGACAAGGAAGGACACTACATAATGATCACACTACATAATGATCAATCCAAGAAGAAGGTATAGCAATTATAAATATATGCACCTAACATAGGAGCACCTCAATATATAAGGCAACTGCTAACAGCTATAAAAGAGGAAATCAACAGTAACACAATCATAGTAGGGGAGTTTAACACCCCACTTTCACCAATGGACAGATCATCCAAAATGAAAATTAATAAGGAAACTCAAGCTTTAAATGACACTTATATGTATAAAATGGATGACTAATAAGAACCTGCTGTATAAAAAAATAAATAAAATTCAGAAAAAAAAAAAACAAAAAACTAGAGTGACTTCCCTGGTGGCACAGTGGATAAGACTCCGTGGTCCCACTGCAAGGGGCCTGGGTTCGATCCCTGGTCAGGGAACTAGATCCCACATGCATGCAGCAACTGAGAGTTCGCATGCCACAACTAAGGAGTCCGCCTGCCACAACTGGGACCAGGTACAACCAAGGAAATAAATAAATAAACAAATATTTAAAAAAAAAACAAAAAACAGAGTCATTGACACAGAGAACAAATAGATGGTTGCCAAAGGGGTGGGGGGTGGAGGGAATGAGTGAAATAGGTAAAGGGAATTAAGAGGTACAAACTTCCGGTTTCAAAATAAATGAGTCATGGGGATGAAATGTACAGTGTGGGGAATATAGTCAAAAATTATGTGATATCTTTGTATGGTGACAGATGGTAACTTATTGTGGTGAGCACTTTGTAATGCATAGACATATTGAATCACCATGTTGTACACCAGGAACTAATATAGTGTTGTAGGTCAATTATACTTCAAAACAATTATTACTGGAGTGGTATTAGCAAGAAGGGCAATGCATTAGGTACTAACTCTTTCAAGGAATCAGAAGAACCAACCAAGGGTCAGTAGATGTCTGCAACAATAGTTCTGTTAAATAGCATAAGATTTAAAGCTAGGAGTTTGGGGAAAGCGAAGGATCATTTTCTGGAAGCAAAGCAAGTAGGTCAATCTTGGCCCAGTGGCAGGAGGAGTGAAGGAGAGAAGACAGTCACCATTTGAGCTAGTGGTGGGGAAAGCAGTGTCACCAGGGAGATCCAGTTTTCCGGAAGATCTAGAAGATGAAGGAACTGTCCACAGAAGACAAATCCTAGGGCCCTTCTCATGCCTGAGTTTGGAGGGGCTTGGTGAAGGGTTTTAGTAGTTAGGGGGCAGGAGACAGGATGAAAGAAGGGGAAGCAGGGCCAGATGGGGATTAGATGCAGGGACAAGGCTGACCAGGGACCATAAACAGGGATTAAGGGTGTAATGAGATTAGTCCTGGCGTCTGCAGCAGAGCAGTGGTGAGGCTGAGTGGCTGGTGAGGCTGTCTGGGAGAAAAGTAGTGCAGAGAAGTATGTATACGCATACCACGCCGAAACAATCTGGTATATGCTGGGGAGGGGTTGTCTTGCCGGGTGTATGCAGTAATCTAGGCTGCTCACCCTTCAAGTCCAGCTAAGGACGTGGGGAAGATGGGCTTTTCCAGAACTCTGACACTTACCAACACTTTTCCAAGAATGGTCAAGAAATTGATGAAAAATTCAGTGAAAGAGAAGAGAGCACAAGACCAGATACCAACATAGATTTGATTTAAAATGTAGCAATGGTGAAATTTCAATTTGGTGGGGAAAGAATGGTACTTTATTTAATAAGTGTTGCTGGGACTTCCCTGGTGGTCCAGTAGTTAAGACTCCCACTCCCAATGCAGGGGGCCCGGGTTCTATCCCTGGTCAGGGAACTAGATCCTGCATGCCACAAGTAAAAAAAAGAGAAGAAAGATCCCGCATGCTGCAACGAAGATCCCGCACGTGGCAACGAAGATCCCACATGCCGTGGAGCAATTAAGCCCGTGAGCCACAACTACTGAGTGCATGTGTTCCCCTGGTGGCGCAGTGGTTAAGAATCCACCTGCCATTGCAGGGGACACGGGTTCGAGCCCTGGTCCAGGAAGATCCCACATGCCGTGGAGCAATTAAGCCCGTGAGCCACAACTACTGAGCGCATGTGCCACAACTACTGAAGCTCACGTGCCTACAGCCCGTGCTCCGCAACAAGAGAAGCCATGGCAATGAGAAGCCCATGCACCACAACGATGAGTAGCCCCTGCTCGCCGTAACTAGAGAAAGACCGTGTGCAGCAGCGAAGACTCGATGCAGCCAAAAATAAATACAATAAAATTTTTAAAAAACTGATCAGCAAAAAATAAATAAATAAGTGTTGCTGACTCAACTGGGATCCCACCAGGAAGAAAATGAGGTAGAACCCCTATCTCTCACCATAGTGAAACAAAAAACAAATTTCAGATGGTTTAAATGTGTACATGTAAACAATATGCAGAATATATAAAAACATATTACAAAAAGCCTTTTATTTTATTTTAGGCCATGCCTTGCAGCTTGCGGGATCTTGGTTCCCCAACCAGGGACTGAACCCAGGCCACGGCAGTGAAAGTGTTGAGTCCTAACCCCTGGACCACCGAGGAATTCCCTCCAAAAAACCTTTTAAGCCAGAACAGGAAGACAGAAACTATAAGAGAAAAGGTCGACACATTTAATTACATTAAAATGGTAAATTGTTTATGGCTAAAGATACCTCAACCAAAGTCAAAGGGAATTAATAGAATAGGAAATCATTTGAAATCCATGTGAAAGACAAGTTAATATCTGTATTATACAAAGAGCTCCTGGGAATTCCCTGGTGGTCCAGTGATTAGGACTCAGCACTTTCACTGCTGTGGTCCAGGTTCAATCCCTGGTTGGGGAGCTAAGATCACGAAAGCCATGTAGTGCGGCCAAAAAAAAAAAGAGCTCTGATAAAGTGATAAGAAAAAGACAAATAATCCACTGGAAAAAAGGAAAAGGGTAGAAATAGTTCCCAGAAGAGCAATCCAAGTGTCTAACAAGAATATGAAAAAATATTTAGTCCTACTAGTTGTCAGGGAAATGTAAATTAAAGTAATAGCGTGTTATCAGTTAATACCCACAGATCAGGACTTCCCTGGTGGTCCAGTGGTAAAGAATCCTCCCTATGATGCAGGCGACACCAGTTTGATCCCTGGGCAGGGAACTAAGATCCCACATGCTGCGGGGCAACTAAGCCCACGTGCCACAACTACTGAGCTCGCACTCCTCAACCAGAGAGGCTGCGTGTCACAAACTACAGAGCCCACGCATCCTGGAGCCCACACGCCACAACCAAAGAGAAGCCCATGCTCTGCAACTAAGACCCGACGCAGCCAAAAATAAATAAATTAATTAATTAAATACCCACAGATCAACAAAAAAGAAAAACACAAATGACACTTATTGTTTGTGGGAATATGGGTTAAATGGCTCTACTCTCATTCATTTCTGGTGAAAAAGTGTTTCCTTACAGCCATTTGGGAAAACAATCTGGAAAGATCTATTAAAATTGAAATATACACACCCTTTAACCCAACAATTCATACCTGGGAATCAACCCACTTTAAAAATAAATAAAAACAAGAGCACATAAAGATGGATATGTGCAAGAATATTTATGGTAGCATTAGTCAAGGTGGTGAAAACAAAACAAGACAAAACTGAAAAACAAAAGGAATGCACCTTAATAAGGCAATGAGTGAATAAATGGTGGTGCATCCATGTTGCAGAATATTATACAGCCATTAACAAGGAGGAATTTAGCACTATGCTAATTGATGTGAAGGGTTAAGTCAAATAAGCAAGAAGAAGAGATATGTATATAACATGGTCACACTTTTATATAAAAATAGTGACAAAAATAATCCTATACATCAGGGGTCCGCGGCCTGTTAGGAACCGAACCGCACAGCAGGAGGTTAGTAGCAGGCAAGCGAGCAAAGCTTCATCTGCCACTCCCCATCACTCCCATTACCGCCTGAACCATCCACCCCACCACCACCACCCCGTCCATGGAAAAATTGTCTTCCACGAAACCGGTCCCTGGTGCCAAAAGTTGGGGACCACTGCTATATATGTTCCAGGTTTTTTAAGTGTGATTCTATCAACAGGTGGAAAGTCTAGAAGGACACATACCAGAGTTTTAACAGTGGTTTTCTGGGGAAGAAAAGTCAAAATGATAAATAAGTAAAAATTTTAAAAGAAAAAAGGCATCTATAATAATAACCATTTTTCCAACTTTTTGTAAACTAACACATTTGGTGTGTGTAAATGCACAGAGAGGCAAATGAAGGGACAAGCACCAATGTTATAATGGTGGATTTTCTCAGGGTTGGGGGATTTCAGGTGATTTAAATTTTCTCTTTTTCTTTTCAACATGCTTAAATTTTTACAATGATCAACATTACTTTCTTCTTCATTGAGGGAAAAAATGTTGTGTGTGTGGGTATGATCAACAAATCTTGGTATGGGATTGGCATTATGGGATAGGAAGAGGATGGAGCCAAGGAAACTCAATTACCCTCCACTCCCTGGTACCCTCCATCCCCTTATTCCCTCCATTCCCTGGTGCCCTCCATCCCATGGTACCCTCCATTCCCTGGTGCCCTCCATCCCCTTATTCCCTCCATTCCCTGGTGCCCTCCATCCCATGGTACCCTCCATCCCTTGGTACCCTCCATCCTATGGTACCTTCCATTCTCTGGTATCCTCCACCCCCTGGTACCCTCCATTCCCTGGCACCCTCCATTCCCTGGTACCCTCCATTCCCTGGTACCCTCCATTCCCTGGCGCCCTCCATCCCCTGGTACCCTCCATCCCATGGTACCTTCCATTCCTGGTGCCCTCCATCCCCTGGTACCCTCCATCCCTTGGTACCCTCCATCCCATGGTACCCTCCATTGACTGGCACCCTCCATCCCCTCTGCCTCCTTGTTCCCTTCAATCACTCATCACAGTCAGTAAGTAGCTTGTTAGAAGGGAGGAGGGGAGAGCAGGAAAATGTGATGTCATGGGCACCCAGGGAGAGAGCATGTAAAATGAAGGAGTGCCAAGAGCTTCAAATGCTGCAGAGAAGGCAGGTAAGACAAAGACTGAAACTGTCCCTGCAATTTAGTGACAGGGAAGTCTAAAGACCTTGAGTAGAGCAGATTTAGTGGCATTTAGGCACCAGAGGCCACCCTGCAGAGGTGAGGGAGCATGAGGGAGCCAAGAGAAAAAGTCCGCTTGGTAGATCAGAAGGACACAGGGGTGGGTAAGGATGATTTGAATTAGATGTCAATTTTAAAATGTGTGAGGGGCTACATGGTTTTTCAAATTTATTTAGACATACACAAACATAAAAAGTTGAAATCATAGGTGTAGACAACCCCTTCTGAAAGTGTGGCTGTGAGTGGGATAAAAATGTGATGGCAGGACCTTGAGGGGATTAGCAGGCTTACTCCAAGAGAGAGAGACTTGAGCCTGTTCATCAGCTTATGGGATGGGGCCAGTTGGGAGGGGGATGGGACTGAATACGTTTGAAAAGAGACCATGAGGGGAGCCCCAGAGAGGCCCATGTTCCCAGGCCTGGCTGCACATCAGAATCACTGGGCCCACCCAGAACTACTCATTCAGACTCTCCAGAGGCTGAGCCAAAAAATCTGGACTTTAAATAAGACACTTGAAGAGCATTAAAAAATATAGCAATTATCTAGGAATAAATTTAACAAAAGAGGGACTTCCCTGGTGGCGCAGTGGTTAGGAATCCGCCTGCCAATGCAGGGAACATGGGCTTGAGCCCTGGTCCGGGAAGATCCCACATGCCACAGTGCAACTAAGCCCATGCGCCACAACTACTGAGCCTGTGCTCTAGAGCCCATGAGCCACAACTACTCAGCCCGCACACCACAACTACCAAAGCTCGCATACCATAGAGCCCATGGGCCGCAACTACTGAGCCCGTGTGCTGCAACTACTGAAGCCTGCGCGCCTAGAGCCCGTGCTCTGCAACAAGAGAAGCCACCGCAATAAGAAGCCCAAGCACCGCAACGAAGAGTAGCCTCCGCTCGCCGCAACTAGAGAAAGCCCGCGCACAGCAATGAAGACCCAATGCAGCCAAAAAAAAAAAAAAATTAACAAAAGATGTGCAAAACACATTATAGAGAAAAAATTTTTTAATTAACTGAATAAATGTATGTGTGTGAGTATACGCATGAGTGGACACACACACACACACACACACACACACACACTCATACCATGTTTGAAGACTGGAAGACAAACTTCCAGGATGCAAACTTCTAGTCATAAGATTAATAAGTTTTGGGGATGTAATGTACAGCATGGTGATTATAGCTAATAATACCCTATTACATACTTGAAATTGCTAAGAGAGTAGATCTTAAATGTCCTCACCACACAAAAGAAATGGTAATTATGTGACTGGTTGGAGTGTTAGCTAATGCTATGGTGGTAAGCATTTTGCAATTTATAAATGTATTAAATCATCACATTGTATACCTTAAAAATACAGTGTTATACATCAATTATATCGCAATAAAGCTGGAAAAAAAACAAATTTTGTTAGGTCTCCCCCATCTTATATCTTCTCTTCTTAATATGCGCACATTTGAAAAAAAAAAGAATTAGAAGACTCATTTTTGAACAATGTACTGATCTGTAGATTCAATGCAATCAAATCAAAATCCTCTGTGGTTAAGAATCTGCCTGCCAATGCAGGGGACACAGGTTCGAGCACTGGTCCGGGAAGATGCCACATGCCACGGAGCAATTAAGCCCATGAGCCACAACTACGGAGCCCGCGCGCCTAGAGCCTGTGCTCCACAACAAGAGAAGCCACCCCAATGAGAAGCCTGTGCACCACAACGAAGAGTAGCCCCCACTTGCTGCAACCAGAGAAAAGCCCACGTGCAGCAACAAAGACCCAACGCAACCAATATAAATTAATTAATTAAATTTATAAAATAAATAAAATAATATGGCGATGAAATGGCCAAGAATATCTTCCTAAATATATATATACATATATAGGAATATCGCTCTACTAAATATCAAACTTCATAAAAGTACAGTGATTAGGAGAGGGTAGTATTTTTGCAAGGATAGACAGACTGAAGAAAAGACTAGAAGCTGACACCGAGATGGACACAAGCTGTGATTTATGTAGCACGAAAGAGTGCAGGGAAAGATGAGCCTTTTCGATAAACAGATTGAGTGTTCATATAGGGAAAAAATGAAACTCGACCCTTACCTCACACCATAGTGGGATCATAAAGACAATAAAAGATTAGAATAAAGAACAATAAAGATTATAAAAGGCGATAGAAGGTGAAAGAAAAGTTTGAGGATGAAAGCCTCAGGGTGGTGACAGATTACTTTTCCTGATACAAAAGCACCAACCTTAAATGAAAAGTCTGACAAATTTGGCTTCATTAAGATTAATAAATAATTCCATTTGTACAACATTCTAAAACAGGCAAAACTGGGACTTCCCTGGTGGTCCAATGGTAAAGAGTCCGCCTTCCAATGCAGGGGACACAGGTTTGATCCCTGGTCAGGGACCTAAGATCCCACATGCTGCGGGGTAACTAAGCCCATGCACCACAACTACGGAGCTCACATGTCTCAACGAGAGAGCCTGCACGCCCCAAACTACAGAGCCCACATGACCTGGAGCCCACACACCACAACAAGAGAGAGAAAAACCCACACGCCACAACTAGAGAGAAGCCCGCACACCACAACGAAGAGTCCCCATGCCGCAATGAAAGATGCCACATGACGCAACGAAGATCACGTGTGCTGCAACTAAGACCCAACGCAGCCAAAAAAATAAATAAAATAAATATTAGAAAATAACTGCAAATATTAAAGAAGAGAGGTACTTCTTTAAAAAATAAATAAATAAAACAGGCAAAACTACCCCATAGTGTCTAGGAAAGCATACTCAGGCTGAAAATGATCAAGAGAAGCAAGAATGAGATTGCACAGAAGTCAGGGTGGTGGTTCCGTGTAGGGGAGGAGGGGTTGAGGCTTTGAGTCCAGCCACATTCTTTTTTTTTTTTTTTTTGGCCAAACCGTCTTAGTTCCCCAACCAGGGACTGAACCCACAACCCCCTGCATTGGAAGGGCAGAGTCTTAACCACTGGACCACTGGGGAAGTCCTCAGTGTTCTCTTTCTTGACCTTGATGAGGTTACAATGGGAGTTGGCTTTGTAATAATACATTAACTTATACATTTATGTTTTACGCTTTTTTCTGTATCTATAAAGGTTTTAAGGGAAAAAATCACACTTCCCGTGTGATTCTGATGAGCAACCACATCTAGGCACCCCTCATCTAGAGCCTCAATAGAGTGGCAGTGTAATAGCCACGTCTGTTTCAGGTGATAGAATCTAATCCTGACTCACAGATCTCAGACATCAACTCACAAATCTGAAAAACCCAGGGTAGTTTCAGGAATGGTTGGTTCCAGATACTCCAACGAGATTATTAGGAACCTCCCCTCTTTGCTCGGCTTTCCTCCTTATCCTGCAGGCTCTCGACCCCAGGACAGCCCTCACAAGTCCAGGCTAAGTTCTGCAAGGTGAGCCACATGAGCAGAAAGAAAACGTCCCCTTCTCTGGCGTCTCAGCAATAGTACTGGGTTAGCTCTCCCTGGACTGAACAGGGTCACAGGCCCACCCCTGACCAATTGATGTGGCCAAGAATCTGAAGTATGATTGCCCAGATGTGAGGGTAGAGTCAGCCTCACCTGAATCATATTACCCATATGGGAGAGAAAATGAAGTTTCCTCCAAGGAATAAGTGGGTGTCATTACCAACAGAAAAGGGAAAAGATGCTTGGGCAGAACAATAGGGATCAATGGGCTAGAAGCCCCAGTGGGGTCAGGGGAGAGGTGTGGTAGAGGAAAGTGGGCAGGGGTTGGGGGAGGTGATTGTCACTAAAGAGTGGGACATCTGAATTGTAATTTCAGAGGTGGAGCAGTTTCGGGTGATGACAGGGTCCAAGGTGTGGCCTTGGTGGCGGGTGGCAGGGCTGTCAAGGAGCCAAGACCCCAGGGTGTTGGAGGCTCGAGAGCTCATGCCCAAGTCTTCATTAGTAAGGGTGGAACCCTAATAAAATGTGGGCACATGTGACTCAGTCTCAGAATGGCATCTGACACAAGAAATACAACCCAATAGCCCAAAGTAATTAACAAGCAATTTCATTCTTTAGTCACACCTCTCAAGGGATTTAAAGGGAGTCAAATACATAGTTCAAGGCCACACTAATTAAAATTTCCTCATGCCCTGGAGCTACTCAATCTATCTCCCACCAAAAATAAAAATAAAGTGATCAAAAATGCTCCTAGTCCATACCCAGCTCAACTCAGCCACTTTCCCACATGGAAGAATCAGGCTTCTTTAGGAAGGGAAGATGGAGGGAGGAGAAATTGGACCAATAATTACAGGACTCTTTTATGTTTTTGGGGGTGGGGGCACATGTCTATGCCAGCCTCTCACTGACCATTTTTGCCCCATCACAAGGAGAGTGACCTAGAAGGTACGTAAAAACAGCCACTGGGAGGGCCGCCACGAGGTGCCACAAAATGAACAGGAGTTTTTACACTTGTGGTCTCCAAACCCACCCCTCTCTTTGTGAGCCTCCATCTCAGAACCTGGAATTAATGTTGAATAAGCAGGAACAATCACGGCAGAAGCTCAAGCAGGAGCCACTTTCTCCTCTCAATAACAGACCTAGTAGGTTTTTTAATTTACTTTAACAATAAACATGGACTTGTTTTATTCAGTATAATAAATCGAGAATTAACATTTTGTTTGTTTGTTTCTTTGTTCTGGCTGTGTGTGTGGCTTGCGGGGATCTCAGTTCCCCGACCAGGGATCGAACCCTGGCACCCTACAGTGGAAGCACAGAGTCCTAACCACTGGACTGCCAGGGAATTCCCCAAGAATTAACATTTTGAGGAAAATCATTCTGAGGCTGTCAATGACACTGGTCAATTCTGGATCTTCGACTTTAAGTCTAACAAGCGGTAATGCAAATTTAAATAATAATGAAGTACTATCTCTCACCCATTAAACAGGAAAAAAAGTCAAATAATAAAACCCAAAATTGGTGAAGTCATTGGGAAAAAAGTACATCCATACATTATTAGTACAATCCTTTTTGAGGAGAGAGGTGATCTGACAATACTCATCAAATTCCGTATAATATTTATTCATAAAATCATTCAAAAGATGAAGAAAATCACACACCTTCTCATGCTTCACCACTATCAACCCTCCAGGGCTGGGCATAGATTGTCTTATCTTTTTTTTTCTGACTTTTTGTATTCTAGTAAAATACACATAAAATTAACCATCTTAACTGTACAGTTCAGTGTAAGTACGTTCATATTATTGTGCAACCATCTACCTCCAGAACCACTGTCATTTGGCAAAACGGAAACTCTGTAGCCATTAAACAATAACTCCCCATTGCCCCTCCCCTCAGCCCCTGGAAACCACCATTCTACTTTCTGCCTCTATGAATTTGACTATGTTAGGTACCTCTTATAAGTGGAATCATACAGTATTTGTCTTCTTGTGATGGGCTTATTTCATTTAGCATAATACCCTCAAAGTTTACCCATGTGGTAGCATATGTCAAAATTCCCTTCCTTTTTAAGGCTGAATAATAGTACATTTTATGTATACACCACATTTGCTTATCCATTCATCTGTTGAAGGACACTTGGGTGGCATCCACCTTTTAGCTATTGTGAATAATGCTGCTATGAACATGGGTGCTCAAATATCTCTTCAAGGTCCTACTTTTAACTCTTTGGGGCATATACCCAGAAGTGGAATTGCTGGGTCATGTGCTATATTGTCTCGTCTTTTGGGGGGTATGGCCTGGCTTCCGAATTAGAGGGTATTAAGAGGTTGGAGGGGATTCGCTGTGTGACCTTGGGCAGGTTACTTTCCCTCTCTGAGAGCAGATTCATGTTTCCAAACAGGAACTTTTGTTAACCACACACATTCCCAAGCCCATTTTCCTGGGAGATTCTAATTCAGTGCCTGTCCTGGGACCCAGGAATTCTGAATTTTTTTAAAAGAGCCTCAGGTGATTTTTATCATCATACAGGTTTGGGAATCACAGGGCCCGAGGAATTCCAAAGGCCGCTGTAGCTGTGACTATGACTTCAGTGGTTAAGAGAGTAATGTGGAGTCCTACTGACTGGGTTAAATTCCTGGTCGCCAGTTACCAGCACCACCTCCATTTCATCCCCTAAAGGAGGGTAATGGCGCCTACCACAGGACTGTTGCATTAAGTAAATGGAAGTGAAAGAAAATAAAGATTTAGCATTTACCTAGTACTCAAAAAAGTTCTCGAAAATCTTTGCGTTATTCCCAGCGGTCCTCTCCTTCAGCCTGGCTGGCCCTCCCGCAGCGGGTAGGTTCCTGTCGCCACCTGGTGGTGAGACTAAGTCAGTGCATTCACACAGCCTTTCCCCCAGTCCCCCACCCAACTCTGCCCCAACTCCCCCGCTGCCCATTCCATCCCAAGCTCACCCTACTCAGAAGCCTCAAGTCCCTCCGTAAGGGTGGAAGACCAAGGCAGGAGGGCCTGAGGTCTGAGGGTCCCAGCAGCCCCGAGAGTCCATTCCACAGCCTCAACCTAGTGATGGTGAGTCATTGGCACAGCTCTGCCTCCCTGGATGGTCCTGCACAGGCCGGTCTGTCCTGCCCCCTCCTTAATGGTAAGGATGGAGCTGAGTACCAGCTCTGTGCTGGGGGCCTTACAGACATTGTCTCATTCAGCCCTCACATAAAGTAGAGGGACTTATACCGTTTCCACAGATAAGGAAATTGAGGCTCAGAGAAGTTAAGTGACTGGCACACAGTCACACAGCTTGCAATGGCAGAGCCAAGTCTCAAACCCAGGTGGATCTTAAACCACGGCTATTTCTACCAAGCTACAAGTCCTCTAAACTAGTGATTCCCCACCTTGGCCGGACATTTAATTCACCTGGGGAACCTTAACGACTACTAATGCCTGGGCTCCACCCCAGAGATTCTGGTTAATTGGTCTGGGATATGGCTTGAGCACTGGGGTTTTGTGAAGTTCCCCTAAGTATTCTTGTGGGCAGCCAGTGAGAACCACTGCTCTAAATTCACCCATTCTGGGCTTCCCTTGTGGCGCAGTGGTTGAGAGTCCGCCTGTCGATGCAGGGGACACGGGTTCGTGCCCCGGTCCAAGAAGATCCCACATGCCGCGGAGCAGCTGGGCCCGTGAGCCATGGCCGCTGAGCCTGCGCGTCCTGGGCCTGTGCTCTGCAACGGGAGAGGCCACGACAGTGAGAGGCCCGCGTACCGCAAAAAAAAAAAAAATTCACCCATTCTGTTCTCTGTTTCTTGGGGCTCTGGGGGTAATGGCAAACTTCCCATAAGTGATCTGAACCGAGGTGTTCCGCTTCCGCCAGCCTCACAGATGAAGTGGAGGGCGAGAGTGCCATGTGACAGTCCAAGCCTGGAGTAGAAGTCCAGGTTCTACCGCAGGGAGGATAGTGGAAGGTGTGCTCCCAGGCGCGCCAGCACCCACTCTGGAGCGAGGCCTGATGATGTGGGGCCCCGCGTTCTGCTGCGTACTGGCTGTGTCCTTGGGCAAGTGACTGCACCTCTCTGTGAAGTTGCGGGTATGGAAAACATGTATGAAAGTAGCATCAACCGCATAAAATGGCTGAGTATTAAATGAGCTAATTAAGAGAAAACCCACTTAGAACAATGCCCGGAACCCAGCAAGCTCTCAATAAATGTTACAACTACTGCTGCTGCTATTATTATTATTCCTGGCTCTGACAATAGCTCCCCGTGTGGACTACTCACCAATTGATCAGGAGCAGCAAAAACCCTCTCCCGTTTTATAACTACTATTCTCTCAAATCAAAAACAGAGCCCCGCCCAGAGGCGGGCACATGACTCGAGCTGGCCAATCAGATTACCTCCATTCTCAGACTTAAACCGACAGATCCAGGGGTAAGCAAGTGACCAAGTAGAGCCAGTCAGGCCCCCACCTGGGGGAACTGATGTGGTCAGGGAGCCATCAGAGGTCACCTTTCCTGCTAACGCAGAGGAAAGCAGAGTGAGAGAGAGACTTGGGGACTCCTTTTGAGCCCCTGGGTACAGCCATGCCTGAGGTGAGACTGCGTCTAGCTGGCCCAGTTGAGGGGCCAATCAGTTCCCTTTTGAGCTTATGCTAGTTTGCACTGTACTTCTGTCACCTGCCATCAGCAGAATCCTACCTGGCTTTAGGTTGGGTTCATAGTCCCTGATCACCCCCCAAGGATTCAGCTGAGATGCTGTCCAGGAAGTGGCTTCTTACGTGGAGGTTGTGTCCTGAAGGCAACTCTCAAATTACTTTAATTGCCCATAAGTGAAAATCACACATAGCAGAATTGCCCTTGACAATCTCTCATAGATTGACGAGGACTAGAATGCAAAGTGTTTTCCTGGACTTATAACAGCCATCATTGGGACAATAAGAAAATTTACTATGTGTAAATTTGAAATTGTTTCAAAACTAAAAAAAAAAATGAACATTGGAGGAAAAACTAAAGAAAAAAATTTTGAAGAAAAATATCTCGTAAGTTGCCTGTCAGATACTGTACCTGCCACACGTGAGCACCACACTGGAGACACAAATGGACTCTGAACAAGTGCCAGGGGCGGTGCTCCACCAGGGGTGCAAGGAGTCCACATCTCTTCCCCTTCTCTGGGTGGAGAGACAGGCGTTTAAGGACCCGTTTGTGCCAGGAATCTGTATCTTTAAACACTAGAAACACTAGACTCACATGTCGTGGGACCAAGACAGAAAAAGAGACAGGCAGGGTCTTCCTCTCGTCCCAGTTCACAGCACCTGAGATAGTTCTCGGTCTCTGTCTCTGTCTCTCTCACCTCATTCAGTTATGCATCACATGCTGTGGACCCTGGAGAGACAGCTGTGAATGGGATGGACAAAGTCCCTGGCCTCATGGAGCTTGTCCTCACAGCTCATGTGACATTATTCAGAGAAGTGTGGGGAACTACCCAACAGTGAAAGAGCACCTGCCTTTCTTGAGGGCTTCCTGGAGATGGTGCTGTATTGAGTGGTTCTCAAACTTGAGTGGGTATCTGAATCCCCAGAAGATGTGCTAGAATGCTGATCACTGGGCCCTACCCCAGAGCTGCTGATGGTCAGAGGTGAAATCTGAGAATCTGCGCTTCTAACATGTTCTGGAGTGACGCTGATGCTGCTGGTCTGGGGAACCCACTTTGAGAACCAATGCTTTACTGAGAGGAGTAATTTCAAGAGTGAGAGTTTCAGGCCCCACAGGAGGCTCTGATCACTCAAGGAACTTTTAAAACTTCTACTGCCCAAGACCTACTCCATACCAATTAACTCGGAATTTCTGAGAGGTTAGACCAAGCATCAGCACTTTTTAAAGCCTCCTGAGCTGAGTAATTCTAACACACAGCTGTAGCTGGGCATCATGACCCCCAAACGAACCCAAACCCAGACTGAACTTCAGTTTTACCCAGATTTGCCTTCAGCTTGGTCCAGACATCTCCCAGTTGCAGGCCCTTGGGCCAGCCCTGTGCTGGGTCGTCTGCAAACTTATTACCAATCTCACAGTCCTGCAAGGCCTCTATCATCATCCCATTTTATAGATGGGAAAACTGAGGGTTATGTCCTCCTGGGGAAGAAAGAAGCAGAGCAGGATTCTAACCCAATAGTGCTCAGCTTTTCTCTTCTGCCTGACGCCACTTTGCCTCAGTGTTTCCCAGGAATGCATGGCATTTGGGGCTGGACCACCGTGCCTGTTTCCCACATTACAGGACATCTAGAACCTCGAGCTCTTGCCTCTAAACACCATGAGCAAACCACACACACACACTCCGCTGTCATTGTGACAATTCAAAACACCCCACACGACTTCCCTGGTGGCGCAGTGGTTAAGAATCTTCCGGCCAATGCAGGGGACATGGGTTTGAGCCCTGGTCCGGGAAGATTCCACATGCCACAGAGCAACTAAGCCCATGCGCCACAACTACTGAGCCTGTGCTCTGGAGCCCACAAGCCACAACTACTGAGCGCACGTGCCACAACTACTGAAGCCCGCATGCCTAGAGCCCGTGCTCCGCAACAAGAGAAGCCACCGCAATGAGAAGCCTGCACACCGCAACGAAGAGCAGCCCCCACTCATCGCAACTAGAGAAAGACTACATGCAGCAACGAAGACCCAACACAGCCAAAAATAAATAAATAAAAATAAATAAATATACAAAACACCCCATACATTTCCAAATGCCTCACCTGAGTACCACTGCTTCAGACACTAAGCCCCAGGCATATCCCAGAACACTTAAATGTCCCTTCCTAAGTCTGCCCGACACCTCCAGTGACACCCAGCCCTGCTATTAGATTCTTCCAATTTCTGACTTAAAATCCAACCCTGGTATAAACTTCAGCTCAAAACCTCACCCCAACCTGACTCTAGCCATAATCAAGTTCCTGAATTGCTTGTTAAACCTAACACCAACCTCACAACCTTCCTAAAACCTGACTTCCAGACCCAGTCCTTCAGATGCCATCATTGATCTGAGTCTTCAGAATATCTAAATGTCCCCCTTAACTACACATCCTCACCTCAGCTCTCTCCACCTTATTTTTTATTTATTCTCCACAGCCTTTCTGAATGTACAGTTCTCGTCAGCTCACCTTCTGTTCAACAACTTTCCAAGGCTTCTTAGCACCCACTCATGCCCACTAGCATTAAATGTCATCTTCAGTAGGACCCAAACATAACTTTCTAGTTGCAGCCATTTGCATTAGGTTCAATTACAAGTTTAAAAAAATCCCCATGTCACAGTGACTTCAGTAAGATGGGTTTGTGGTTTGTTTGTTTTTTTTCTTCTCTCTCTCTCTCAAATCAAGGCTCCTAGCTGGTTGCTCCACAGGGGCAGCTCACATTCCCAAGGTTACCTCATGGTCCAAGATGGCTGCTAGAGCTCTAGCTATTAGGCTCTCTTGCCAGTCAGTGAGAAGGAAAAAGTAACCAAGAAGGGTGCACCTCTTCTGTAAAGGACCCTCCCCAATAGCTGGCATTTAGCTACATGGATGCAAGGAAACCTGGGACATGTCTTTTTCTGCATGTCTATATGCTCAGCTACAAATCAGGGACTTCATTATTAAGGAAGACGAAGTCATACTGGAGAACAAGTAGATGCTTCCAGGCCATTACACCTCCCTCCCTACCCCTAGGAAGGACTTCAGTTTTGAATCTTATATCATCAGACTATATTATTCTTCAAGGATTTTGGCTCCTGGCTCATAATTCTGTGGCACGCTCCTGTCCTAATTCTTGGTGATTTCCTTATCCAAACCCTTCCAATGCCCAGCCTCTCCATTTGTTGCCATGCACTCCTCTCCCCTGTGGTCTTGTCCTCTACTTTCCCTGGGCCACTAGATTCCATCATCACTCTGTCATAACTGACACACACACCCACCCAAGAATTTCCATCACATCTCTACCACTCTCTAACCCAGCTCACTCCCTTTCAAAGTTTCCGCAGGGACTAGAGATAACACAATACTGCACACCTAGCAGGTGCTTGTCAATGGGATGGCTCCACCAAGCACTAGCTGTGTGACCTTAGACAAGTTACTTAACTTCTCTGAGCCACAGACATGAAAGTGTGCTGTGAGAATAAATTGAAAGCACTGGGCACAGTGCCTGGCACAGGGTAGGAGTCATTGATCAGCATCACAGTCACTGGTGGTAGCAAATCTTCGTCTTCTGAAAGTAGATTTAATTTTAGAAAACAACTAAAATTCAGATGGAATTGAGTCTGGTGACTATTGCCAGTGATCGAGCTGAGAAATGTCATTTTTAGACCAAAACAAAGTGTAATTATAAAGCCACAAGCTTGTTTTTCTTTGTGGAGAGGCTTGGTGTTCTGATGTCAGATCAGAAGGTATCAGAAGTTATGTGTGTTCCTCATCTGAATCTTATCCCTAAACTCACCCTCATTTTCACCAAAATCTTGACAGCCAATCCTAAACCCACCCACCCCTGACCCAAATCTAAACATTGACACCGCCTCTAATTTTCCCACACGTGCTCACCACTTTGGCCCCTACCAAAACTCTGAAGTTCCTTTTTATTCTTTTCTGAGTTCCACTTTGCTACTTTCTGTTCCTATCATGATCTGGACCCAGACTAACTCTCAAAGGACTCAAAAAACATGTCATTGCATCCAAAGTGTACAAAATTTGAATACATTCTCCTCAAAAGTAACTAAGTAGGGACTTCCCTGGTGGCCAGTGGTAAAGAATCCTCCTTGCAATTGCAGGGGGCGAGGGTTAGATCCCTGGTCGGGGAGCTAAGATCCCACATGCTGCGAGGCAACTAAGCACACGTGCCACAGCTACTGAGCTCGCCCACCTCAACTAGAGCCTGCCTGCTGCAAACGACAGAGTCCATGCACTCTGGAGCCTGCGTACCACAACTAGATTAGAGAAAACCTGCCGCCCAACTAAGAGCCCGCGTGCTGCAACAAAAGATCCCCACATGCCGCAACTAAGACCTGATGCAGCCAAAAAATAATAAAAATTAAAAAAAAAAAGTAACTAAGTAAATGTGAAACTTTTCAACTAAAATTATTTTTCATGTATGTTTTGAGAAGTGACTTTTCTTCTTATATATTCAAAATTATGTATTAAAATTCAAAGGGAAATATAGTTTACACTTAATAAATATCCAAAATTAATCAAATTTAAATGGTTTTTAGAAATGTCAATTCCATCTTATTAAACACTTTTAGAAAAACTGAACTGTTCTCAAAATAGCATCCAACTAGTTGTCAACATGAAGAGTTGCTACCATGCTTCACACGTCATGTCCAGACCTACATATGCACAAGTTTAAGTCACGTGGATTGTTCAATACTGTACAGTGTTCCTCAGGTGCCACGTGCAACTGTTATGAAGACGGTGCCGATTCACAAGACCCTTCAGAACATGAAAAGAAACAAGTAAATGGACACTTTGTTATGCAAGTATCTGTGATATCCATGCAACCCGAGAGGAGAGATATGAGAACTGCATTTACCTTTTCTTTCACTTAAAAGCTTCTGCTGCTCAAATCTTCCCCGCAGCTCCAAAGCAGGGTCCATCTCTGGCATTGGCCGAAGCTCAGCCGACACGCCTCCCACAGGCCGGTGCAGGAATCTTTGTTCTGAGAACAGTGGGCAAGAGATGTGGAGCAGTGTTCCCTGGGGCCTGAGCACTGTTAGAACGGGGATGTTTACGTTTACAGCCTGCGGAGCGCCAGGCACCCTCTGGTTCTTGGCATGGATTTGTTTGGGGGTGGACATTCTCCAGAACCCTCTGAAGGGCGGATCTTAGGCAGGGTCGCTCTTGTCCTGGTCGAGGGGACCCCACTGCTCCATGGTGCCGAGTTCTTTGCTGCTTGGAAACATTTGGCATAAGCTGTGCCTTTTACCTGGAACATTCTCCTTCCTAGTCTTTGAAATCCTTCAGGTCTCAGTTTCAGGTTTCACTTCTCAGACAGCTTCATCTGTTCTCTATATCCAGACTGCCCCCCACCCAGCCCCACTATTCTCATGGAACCCAGTTCTTTCCCTTCTTGGAATTTATTACAATTAATAATAATGAGAGCATTATAACTAATTTGTTTATTGATGGCTTTACCATCTGTCTTTCTCACAAGAATGGAAGCTCCATGAGGGCAGGGACCACATCTTTTTGTCCATTACTGTATAACCAGTACTGTTTGGCACAGAGTCAGTGCCCAGGAAATACTTGTTGACTGACTCTCAGCTGTGAGTTTCCTTACCTTTCATATCAGGATTTTAGTGTCTGCCTTATAAATATCACCATGAGGGTGGAGAGAGAATGGGAACAAGGGCCTCACGCACGGTAGGTGGTCAATAAGTGCTATTATGATTATTACACATTCAGAGTCAGATGAGGACCAAAGAATCTTGGAGGTTGGGACTTGAGGGCTATTTAGGGTTGGATGGGTTTCATGGAATAGGGATTCTAGGAGGGAACAGCTTGAACAAAGGCATGAAAGAGAGAAAGTATAAAGGAAATAAGTAAACCTATGGGGCTGGATGGAGAGTAGGGTATGAGACAGCCCTGTAGTTAGAAAGGCAGATTGGGGCCAGATCAGGGAGAGCCTTGGATGCCAACTCAGCACATTTAAACTTGATCGTAGGGACCCAATGACAATTTTTGAGCAAAGGTGTCAACAGAAGAAGTGGTATTTTAGGAAGATTAATTATGGCGCATCTGAATCAGGTGGACCAAGGAAGTGGCGAAAGACAAAAAGACTGTTTCATTCAAATTCCATCTCTAATCGTTTCGACTGTATAAAATATAAAAGGGTTAAGAACAAAAGCTCTGACAGGAGACATAGCTGGTTTTCATCTGGCTGATACTGAGCAGGTCACTTCACCTCCCTGGGCCTCAGTTTCTCCACCTATAAAATGGAGATAATAATCTCTACCTCGCCTATCTCATTGGACTCTTGTCCAGTGAAAATCACATGAAATAAGGAATTCCCTGGTAGTCCAGTGGTTAGGACTCGGCGCTTCCACTGCCGAGGCCCAGGTTCAATTCCTGCTCCAGGAGCTAAGATCCCGCAAGCCGCACAGCGAAAAAAAAGAAAAACTGTGCTCATTAATTCACTCATGAAAAAAATGAACCCCAATCATGTGTCAAGTTGTGCTGTAAGTGCTGAGGAGACAGATGAAGCTGAAGTGCTCCGAAAAGGAGCACATAATTACCAATTTTTGAGCGCTCACTGTTTGCAACTTTCCATCTGTCATCTCACTTAATCTGCACAGCATCCCTACTGGGTCAGTGCTTTACCAAACCCACTTTATAAATGAGGAAATGGAGGCCCAGAGAGGTTAAAATGTCACCCAAGGATATTCACCTCTTAAGCAGCAGAGCTTAGAGCTTGGGCTCAGGACTGACCCATGCCTGACACAGCTGCCTCCTTCCTAGTCCTAGACCTTTGAATACATCTGCCTGTTTCCAACCTCTAGGTCTCTATCTTGCAGTTCCCTTTCCAGGTGTAGCCCATCCTACTTTTTTTTTTTTTCCTTTTTTCTTTTTTTTTTTTTTCCTTTTTTCTTTTTTTTTTTTTTCCTTTTTTCTTTTTTTTTTTTTTCCTTTTTTCTTTTTTTTTTTTTTTTTTTTTGGCTGCAGAACTCCCCTCACCTTTTTGAGTTTCAAGTTTTAGATCAGGTTTCAGGAAGCCTCTAGGACCCCCAATAGGGCCCCTCTTCTGGGCTTCCTCTGCACTTAGCCAGACCTCTCCCATGATATTAATCACATCAACACTACATCCCTTGTCTCTAAACTCTTAAAAAACATGTTCCTGGGAATTCCCTGGTGGCCCAGTGGTTAAGCCTCCACGCTCTCACTGCTGAGGGCCCGGGCTTGATCCCTGGTTGGGGAACTGAGATCCCACGAGCTGCAAGGTGAGCCAAAAAAAAAAAAAGTTCCTGATCAGTAAAAAGATATTTAGGTGGACACCCAGAATATAGGCGTGTTTCTTTATAAAGTATATACACATGCATCTATCAATCCATATACATTAAATATCAGTAAATCCTAGTTTTTATTTTTTTAATGAAAAAGAAAGATAAATACAGGATCTGATGTCATATTTTCTTCCCATGCCCCATTTACCACCAACAAATTATCAAATCAGCATCTCTAAGCCAAAGCTCAGGGCACGGGCACGGGAGGACCTGGTACAGTGATGCCATCCTTCAGGCCGCTGAGGATCTGAGTTTTCAGCCTCTTCCCTCAGTGGGCCAGGCAGGGGGGTGGGTTCCAGGCAGGAGCACCTCCCACAGTGCTGCCACCCTCTTGAGCCAGCAGGAGGTGGGGGTGAAGCTGAGCCCGGATTAGCTGGGGCCCTCGGGGAAGCTTCTAGGGCTGCAGGGTGGCCAGAGCAGGGACTGTGGATAGGTGCAGGCACCATGCCGCTGCAGGACGACACCCTCCGAGAGGTGTGGGCCTCAGACAGGTCTGGAAAGCCCTCACCTCATCCTACCTGAACCCTGGTGGGGGGGCCAGATGGAGGGTTTGGGGAGGGGCAGGAAAAGGGGAGGGAGACAGACTGATTCCTTTGCTACCCTCAGCGGGCATGAGGAGGAAGGCCAGAGCCCAGAGGTCCCGCAGCGCACCAAGCAGGTATGTCACCCCTACTTGGAGAAGAGACAGAAAGAGCCCCCCACGCAGCATAGGGGGTCTGAGAGTGGGGAGGGTCCCCCTCAGCAGCCTCTGGGGCTTGTTGCTTCCCTGGAGGTTTTTGTTTTGTTTTGTTTTTGCACGAAGGGGGTGTTTGGAGGTATGGGGTGTCCAGGGGAGGAACTTGGGCTTTGGGGCATTGGAGGTGGCCGTGGTACACGGGAGGGGGTCATCCTTCCTCACCCCAGGAAGGGGCGCAGTTCCCCTCCCAATAATCTGTGGTTATTTCTGGCGGCTCAAGGGATTAGAGAGTGATAGGCAGCCCTCAGAGCCCCCCTTTCCTTCCCCTCCTTCCTCTTGACCCCCACTCTGCAGCGACAGAAGTTGAGGAAGAAGAAGACAGAAGCCCCAGAGTCCCCCTGCCCCACGGGATCCAAGCCCCGGAGACCTGGAGGCATGCGGAAGGCTGGGCCCCGGGGCGCCCCCCCGGGTGAGGGTCACGGGAGGGAACGACCGCAGGCGAGGGTGTCCTTGAGTCTGGGAACCCCCCCGGCAGCAGGGGCGTGGGTGGGGTGTAACTGGACGGGGAAGCGGCGGAGCGGGCTTGGGGTTGAGCTGGGGGTTAGGAGGAGTGTAGGGATGATGAAAGCTGGGAGAGGGATGTCCAAGGTGCAAACAGAGCCCAAGGGAGACCCCAGGGTGAGGAGCCCGAGGGGGAGTGGGCGCCGTTGGAGGTCCCGCCTGACCCGCGCATCTCGGCTCAGCGGGACGGAGGAGGAGCCCGCGGGAGGAGCCCTCCCGGGAGCCCGCCGAGGCCCGGGAGCTGCAGACTGTCTACGCCAAGTTCCTCAGGGACCCCGAGGCCAAGAAGCGCGACCCCCGGGAGACCTTCCTGGTAGCCCGCGCCCCAGACGCGGAGGACGGTGAGAGAGCGCCAGAAGGAAGGGGGCGTCTGGAAAGGGGGAGGGAAGGGGCTGGACAGGAACAGCAGATGGAGAGAGGCAGACAATTCGGAAAAACCGCGTCCACGTCCCTGGCTTCGTCTTTGAGCCAGGAAAATCTTTATTCTCGTGTTCTTGTCCCATCGTCGGGAGGGGGAAACAGAGGCACATTGAGGTTAAGAGTTTTACCTTAAACTGCAGCTTCCCTGGTGGTCCAGTGGGTAAGACTCCACCCTCCCAATGCAGGGGGCCCAGGTTCCATCCCTGGTCAGGGAAATAGATCCCACGTGCATGCCGCAACTAAAGACCCCCGCATGCCACAAGGAAGATCCTGCGTGCTGCAACTAAGACCCGGCACAGCCAACAAAAAATAAAAATAAAAAAATATTAAAGAAAATTAAAAAACACAAAAACCTGCAGCTAGGGGCCGGAGGTAGCTCAGACGGGTCTGGCTAGAAGTTAGAAACAGCAACAGACCAGGACAGGGAGAAGCAGAGTGGGAGAAGCAGTGCAGGTGTCTTTTAGAAGGGGCAGAGAAGGGGAAACTGAAAGACCCCAGGAGAGTGTGTGAGGAGCTGAGGGTCCCAGAGAGAGAGGAAGGACCTGCAGAGAAGGGCGTTTTCCCAAAACAGGATTGCCAAGCCCCCAGCATCCCCCCAACTCCAGCTCTCTCTCCTGACTTGTAGACCTTGGAAGACTCTGGGGTCACCCCCTTCTCTGAGGAAGGTGCCGAAACTCCTTTCTTCCTCCTGTTTCTGTTCCAGAAGGGGAGCCTCCTACCCCCAGCTCCTTCACCGCCTCCCAGCAATCTGGAAGGACTGGGCTCCCCACGTAATGGGGCCCACCCCAGCCCCCGTTATGAGCAGTTTTTACCTGCAGGGGAGGAGGAGGAGGAAGAGGACGAGGAGGAGAAGGAAAAGAAAGAGAAAATCCGTCTGCCTCCCAAGAAGCCCCCCAAAGAGAAGGCTTCTGCAGACATCAAGGAGAGGAAGGCCAAGGCCCAGGGTCCGAAGGGTGGGTGTTGAGGGTCCAGAGGGGGTAAAGACACACAAAACTAGCCCTACCCCTGAGATGCCTGGTGTCTCATGGATACACAGGAGTTGAGACATCAAAAAGCTCCCCAGATGGGTAAAAAAAAAAAAAAAAAAAAGCTCCCCGGTGCCTGGACCCAAGAGTTTTTCCCTTTGGTGGTTTCTTCCCTCCGATGGTCCTTAAATCAATATGTGCTCCCTCCACCATCCCCCCAGCCCCCTGCCCAGGGTGCTCTGTGAGCCAGGGAGGGCAGAGGATTTTAGTTTTCTTTGTGATTTTTTTAAACTCAAGATGAATTATTTTTATGATATTTACAAAAGTATCAAAGTGATTATAGTAAAAAATCAATCAATGAATAAATGCTGTGATAGCTCCCTGGCTGGGGCACCTTGCCCCATGGGTACTGGGGTCTGGTCTACATGTGGACATGTAGCTAGGACCTTGGGCCTCTTGGAGGGGCGGGGAGGACTGTCTGTAGCACTGACCACAGGAGGTTTTCTGGAGGAGATGGGGTGGGAGCTGGGATTCAGAGGCTCAGTTAGGAGGCCTGGCATTCATCCATTCATTCATTCATTAACTACTTATTAAACTCCTGGTGTTCATCCAGTCCTTTTTGGGCTCAGGGTTATAAACAAGACAAGCAGAAGGTGCTCTGGGCCTCCCTGGGGACTGAAGGAACAATGAGTGGATTGGAAGGTGGCTCTTCTTTGTCTAACTCCCACCCTCCATTTCCAGAGGACCTGGGAAGCCCTGTCCCCCCACTGAAACCTCTGCGGATTAAGAAGAAGGAGGCATCAGCAGGGGAAGGGACCAAGATGAGAAAGATGAAGAAGAAAGGTGAGCCTGGTCTGTGGAGGAACAAGGGACTCTGGGTGAGGCGGGGGGTGTGACCTCTTCACATCCACACACACAGGGTCCGGGGAGGCCGACAAGGACAGCTCAGTAAGCCCGACCAGAGTGAGGAAGAAGACACCGGCAGCCATGTTTCTGGTTGGGGGCGATGACCCTGGGGAAAAAGCTCTGAAGAAGAAAGGTGGGTGGCAGTGGCCTCTGGTGTCAGGGCATCCAGAGGCAGTCGTGGGTGTGGAAGGAGGGATGCAGAATAGGGTGAGGAGTAGGGGTTCTAAAGTCAAAGACTTGGTATATGTATGGATTATTCGCTTTTTTTTTTTTTTTTTTTTTTTTTTTTCTGGGGGCATCTTGACCCCCACTTTAATAGCTGTGTGGCCTCAGGCAGTGTCTTAGCTTTTCTGAGGCTATTACTTTCTTTTCTTTACTTTTTTAAATTTAGTTATTTTATTTATTTATTATTTTTGGCTGCATTGGGTCTTCGTTGCTGCACGCAAGCTTCTCATTGCAGTAGCTTCTTTTGTTGCGGAGCATGGGCTCTAGGCACGCAGGCTTCAGTAGTTGTGGCTCGCGGGCTCTAGAGCGCAGGCTCAGTAGTGGTGCACAGGCTTGGCTGCTCTGCGGCATGTGCGATCTTCCCGGACTGGGGCTCGAACCCGTGTCCCCTGCAGTGGCAGGCGGATTCTTAACCACTGCGCCACCAGGGAAGCCCTATTACTTTCTGATAATAGTGAAAGGGGGTTGCTCTCTTGTGGTTGTGGGAGGGGTCCAAGTGAGGCGTGGGTGTTGGACGTACCTTGCAAAACAAGATGGGTTCTGCCAGGGTAAGGGGTTAACAGACTTGCTCCCCTACAATGCTCAGGCACTCCCAAAGACTCAGAAGAGGAGAAGGAGGAGGAGGAGGAAGAGGTGGCAGCTGTGGTGACCAAGAACAGCAATCAGAAGGGCAAAGCAAAAGGAAAAGGCAAAAAGGTTGGAGCCCATACGGGAGAGGGTGAGGTCCCTCCAGGGAGCAGTGGCAGGGGCCTGGGCTTGGGGGACCTGAGTGTGGGACCTCGTGGGCTGGGACCATGGAGTCACTTGGGGTTAGAATCTTAGCTGCCTCTCTGGTGACAGGATATGAGGACAAAGGGAACCAGGTTTGTGAGAACAGAAGAGGCAGTTGTGGGGTCACCAGGTTGGGACTGGCCACCCGGGGGCCTTATGTCACCCGCTCTGAGCCCTCCCCCCTGCAGCCTAACTATCAGACACAGCCGGAGATGCTCTCATGGCCCCCACATGAGAGCCACACATTTTCTGTACCAGGGAGGTGGAGCCCAGGCAGATAGACACATGCATGCACATCCCTGGGCACACTGACTGACTGACAGCCAGCTGTAGTTGAGCTATTACTTTTTTTTTTTGCGGTACGTGGACCTCTCACTGTTGTGGCCTCTCCCATTGCGGAGCACAGGCTCCGGACACGCAGACTCACGGGCCTAGCCGCTCCGCGGCATGTGGGATCTTCCCGGACCGGGGCACGAACCCGTGTCCCCTGCATCGGCAGGCGGACTCTCAACCACTGCGCCACCAGGGAAGCCCTATGACGTTTTTTAAATTGGGGTATGGTTGCTTTACAATGTTGTGTTAGTTTCTGCTATACAGCAAAGTGCATCAGCTATATGCATAATATATCCCTTCTTTTTTGGATTTCCTTCCCATTTAGGTCACCACAGAGCATTATGTAGAGTTCCCTGTGCTATACAGCAGGTTTTCATTAGTTATCTATTTTATACATATTAGTGTATATACGTCAATCCCAATCTCCCAATTCTTCCCACCTCCCCACCCATCCACCCCATACTTGAGTTTTTAAAATAGTTCCACTCTGCTGCTCTGAGATACTGCTCAGAGTGCTTTCTGCTCTCCCACCCAGGCCCTCCCAACCTTCCAGCAACCAAAGGGTTAACACTGGCCATCAGAGGCCTCCAGGACCTCTTCCAGTCCTACCAGTGTCCACTCTGACGGTGCAGTCTCCATGGGCAGAACACGTTGTTAAATATTTCCAATACAGCCCCCACTCACAAACAGGACTCAGGTACCAACATGCACAGGCAGGAGTAAGCGGGAGAGAGAGGTCGAACTGGAAAGAGAAAGTGATCAAAGTCTTCGAGAAACAGGTTTCCATGAGTGGAGAGATCATCCTGAGGGCAGGGCCTGGGAGTATCTTAGTTTGTGGGTTTATTCCTTTGTACAGGGGTGGTCAGGTCTTGGGGGACTGATTCACATTAGCCAAGATCACCAGAAACTGATATATAACTGAAAGGCCAGTTTATTGTCTTCCAAAAAGAATATAACTGCAGTACAGCCTTTAATATAGTAGGCCAAAATTCACCTCTGTAGAAATGTTTGAATGAGTCTGGCTTTCCCCACGTCACGTTCCAAACATAGTCTTGGATTTCCCAAGTTTCTTCTAGAGCAGCCTAGAGCGAAGAAGAGATGCCACTTACCTGGAGGCTAAGGGCCTCCTCCCTAACACCAGCCTCACTTCACACACAGTGCAAACCTGCCCTCAACAAAAATGGGCAACCTCAGCACATCAGGGCTTCTTAGTGACTCCCAGACAGCATTTACACCTGAAATGCACACACCCAGGTGGCAGTCCCTTGTCTCCCCAGCTGGGAAACTTGGGGTTAGAGTCTTGGTTCCCCTTCTTGTGAGGGACAGAACATGATAGCAAAAGGCACTAGGTTTGTAAGAACAGAAGGGGCAATGGTAGGGTGGTCACTTAGGCCACCCTAGGGCCTAATGCAACCACATAGTTAATAAAAGTTTTTCAAAGAGCAAAATGAACTTATTTATTCATTCATTGTATTGCCTATGTATTGCTATATAACAACCACCCCAAAACTTAAAATGACAATTTATTTTCTTAATTTCTGTGAGTCAGAAATCTAGGAGTGGCTTAGCAGGGGTAGTTTGGACTCAGGGTCTCCTGTGAGGTTGCAGTCGAGATGTCAACTGGGGCTGTGGTCATTCTTAAAGTTTGACTGGAAATGGAGGATCCACTTCTAAAATTGTTCACTGTCATGACTGTTGGCTGGAGGTCTCTCCAGAGGCTGCTTGACTCTCCTTAAGACATGGCAACCAACTTGCCCCAGAGCCCAAGAGTGGCCCAAGAGATACAGCAAGGCAGAAGCTGTAATATCTTTTATGACCTAGCCTTAGAAGTGACCGTCCATCACTTCTGCCATATCCTATTGGTCACAAAGACCAACGCTGATACAGTGTGGGAAGGGTCTACACACGGGCATAAATACCAGGAGGCAGGGAGCATCGGGGGCCATGTTGGAGGTTGGCTGTTACATTCATTGAGTATTTACCGCCTGCTATAATTATAGTGGTAGCTGACACTTCTATAACACCATGTGTTTAGAACACAGCAATCCACACCTTCAGCCTCACCTCAGTTCACTCCCTGAGAGCATCCATATGATGGAAGGTCTTTCTAAAGGCTCTGGGCTTAACAGCATTCAAAGCCCAGCTTCACCTCTTACTATGTGAACTTGGACAAGTTATTTAAGCTCTCTGAGCCTCAGCTTCTTCACCTGTATAATGGAACAACTACCTCAGTAGCTACTGATAAGAGGAATGAGTTAATATTTGGAAAGTGCTTAGAATAATTCCTGGCACATTGGTAGACTTTCTATGAGTGTCTGTTAAATATATAAACTAAGGTCTGTCCCAGGTATCCACCCCAACCCTACATACTTCTCAGATGAAAAAACTGAGTCACAGTGTGGTTAAAACTTAACAACCATGACAGACAGTTAGTGGTGGAACCAGGATTTGAACCCAGGCTGTCTGGCTCCAAAGCCTGCGCTCATAACCACAAGCTAAACAAAATAGTAATAAAGCACAAAGCTCCCCAGAGCCTCCTAACATGGCCTGGTGAGCTGCTGGGGGAGGGGCCGGCTGCACTCTAACAGCCTCTGTTCTCTCCCCAAACAGAAAACGGTGAGTTGTCCTGCCTGCCCTGCCTGCATCCCGGCACTGGGGACCTGCTGAGGGCCGGGAAGCTAGTGCTCTGGGGCTGATGCACCCTCTGCCCCCATCCAGAAGGAGGAGAGGGCCCCATCCCCACCTGTGGAAGTGGACGAACCCCAGGAGTTCGTGCTTCGGCCTGCCCCCCAGGGCCAGACGGTCCGCTGCCGGCTGACCCGGGACAAGAAGGGCATGGACCGGGGCCTGTATCCCTCCTACTTCCTGCACCTGGACACAGAGAAGAAGGTGGGTGGGAGAGAGGTGGCAGCCAGTGGGACGGAGAGTGGAGGGGCCAGGACCCAGACTGAGGGAGAGTCTAGAGCCAAAGTGCATTGGGGCGAGGGCTGCAGGGCAAATGGGCCTTCTCTTTCCCCCGGTGCACCTCCTTCCTCCAGCGCACCTCCTTCCTCCAGCGCATCTCTGTGACCCCTCTCCCCAGGTGTTCCTCCTGGCTGGCAGGAAACGGAAACGGAGCAAGACAGCCAATTACCTCATCTCCAGTGACCCCACCAATCTGTCCCGAGGAGGGGAGAATTTCATCGGGAAGCTGAGGTGGGGCTGGGAAGCTCAGTAGCCAGTCACCTCTGTCCCCTTGTGCCTGGCAGAGTGCCCACCACGTCGGACACTCTGGAATTGTCCCCTGGCCTGGGGCTTCTCACACTTTGACAGGCATAGATCACTTGGGGGTCTTGTTAAAATGGTTCAGTGGGGGGAGTTCCCTGGTGGCTTAGTAGTTAGGATTCTGGGCTTTCACTGCCATGGCCCAGGTTCAATCCCTGGTCTGTGGAACTGAGATCCTGCCCCCGCCACACCCCCAAAAAAAGGTTCAGTGGGTCTGGGCAAGGAGTGAGGTTCTGCATTTCTAAGAAGCACCCAGGTGATGCCCACACTGCTGGTCCAGAGACCTCACTTGGAGTAGGACATAAGGTCCATGGGACAGGGATTATGCCTGTCTTGTTCATGGTTGAATTCCTAGCACATGGCACATAGTAGCCATTCAATAAATATTTACCAACTGAATGGACGAATAAATATTCAGCACCTACCCTGTGCTATGTCTCTCCATATTGCTCATTCAATCCTCACCACAAATCTGAGAGGTGAAGGGAAAGTGAACCCCCGAGTCAGGCCTTATTTCTTTATTTATTTAACAAACACTTATGTAAGGCCTACCTATGTGTTAGGTGTATTTCTAAGTAACTTCCAAATATTAATCCATTCAATCCTCTTATCAACCAAATGGGGTAAATACTGTTATCATGCCCATTTTACAGATGGGGAAATTGAGACTAAGAGTTTAAGTAACTTGCCTGGGGTCATACAGCTAGCAAGAGACGGAGCTGAGATTTGAAAGCTTCCCAGTCTCCTTCTAGATCCAGCTTTTAAAAAGACTTCATGGCGGAAGCCAGGGGCAGGGGACCTGAATTGCTCCGGTCCTAATACACACCCATGCTTGAGGTAGGAAGCTCTCAAAGCTTGACTGTGAGGAAGGGTCTGGGAGGAGGGGTGTGGACCCTCCTCAGCTCCGCCCCCAGCTCCACCCTGCTTGCAGGTCCAACCTCCTGGGGAACCGCTTTACCGTCTTTGACAATGGGCAGAACCCGCACCGCGGAGGCAGCACGGATGTGGGGAGCCTTCGGCAGGAGCTGGCGGCTGTGATCTATGTGAGAGTCCCACCTGTCCCCCGCGGCAGGCAGGCCCCTCCTCTCGCCGGGGCCGGCCTAACGCGCATCTCCCTCCCAGGAAACCAACGTGCTGGGCTTCCGAGGTCCCCGGCGCATGACGGTCATCATTCCCGGCATGAATTCGGACAAGGAGAGGGTCCCCATTCGGCCCCGCAATGTGAGCGCCTTACCTCCCTGAAGCCCTTCCCAGAGGGTCCTGCTCTGTCCTGACCTGTGGGGCGGTGCTCGGCCTGCCCAGTACCCAAACCCCTGAGCACACCCATCACCCGGTCACAAATCACCCTGTCACCCCATCACCCTGTCACAAATTCATTCTGGCAACTTGTGGAATGAATTCAATTCAGGGGTTTTTCACTGAATTCACCGAAACAAGCACAATAGGGGTTGTTTTGTTTTGCTTTGTTTTTTTCAGTTTACATCAAATCACTCATTCATATATTCATTCAACACACATACATTGAGTGCCAAGTATTAGTCTAGGCAACTGGAGACATCAGTGGACAAAACAAAGATCTGCACTCATGAAGCTGGCATTCTAGTGGAGGGAGGCAGACAGTAGACAATAATTGTGATAAATAAGTAAATTGTGTAGTATGTTAGAAGGTGATAAGTACTGTGGGGAAAAAAGAAAAAGTCGAACAAGGGAAAGGTGATGAGGGGTGTGTGTGTGTGTGTGTGTGTGTGTGTAGATTTCAACTTAAATACAGTGGTCAGAGTGAGCCTCACTGAGAAGTTGAAATTTGAAGGAGGTGAGGAGCAAGCCTGCAAATATCTGGGAAAAGAACATTCAGGCAGGGGGAAGAGACAGTGCAAAGGCCCTGAGGCAGGAGTGCCTGGTGGGTTGGAGGAGCAGGTCAGAGAGGTGACAGTGAGGGGCAGATGAGTCTGTATAACTGGTTTTTACTCAGAGAAACAGGAAGCTATATCAGGGTTTTGAGGAAAGGAGTGATATGATTGACATATTTTAAAAAGCAAAGGCTGTTTGTTTCGTGTGGGGGGGGGGGTAGGGTAAGATGGAGAGATGGCCTGGAGAGAGGTGGCCTCCTTCAGTGTGTCAGTCCCACGCTCTGCTCCTTAGCACTACAAGTTGGGTGAGCCCAGGATTTCAGAGACCGATGACTGGCATGGACACTCACAGTGATGTCACTTTACTCATTTGCAATGAAAAAGAATACTCCCATCAGCTGATCACACATCCCTCCCTGCTGGAAAGACACTGTAATCAGAGGCCTGGCCAACCCATGGGGCACGAGCCCTGGGAGGCTCCGGTCTTTAAGAGCTTGTGGGTTCCACAGTTGCTCCTTCCGTCCTGGAATAAACATATAAATCCTCCAGAGGCAGTGCCTCCCACGTGTGTTTGGGCTTGGTAAGAACTACCCAGTGCTGCTTTGTGTATCTCTTCATCATCTTACAGTTCATTCATTCCACAATCATTTATTAAAGCCAGGCACTGAAGATCCAAAATCAACACAAGAGTTACCATCAAAACAATATCTGATATTTATTGAGCATTTACTCTGTGCCAGGAACTGATCTAAATAACACTTCATGCACTATTAATCATTTAATCTTCACAAAACCCTGTTGTGAGGGAAACTGAGGCACAGAGCCACTAGTCAAATATTGTGCATGCTGTTAGGGTATCTAATTCTGTCCGTTAACAGTGCAGTGGGAGAAATGGTTAAGAACAAGGTGTTATGGAAGCTCAGAGCTGACATCTAAATCAGACATGGGGTCAGGAAGGCTTCTTGGAGGACACGATCTTAAGTGGACTCATTCTAAGTCATGAACATGAACAGGTGACAAAGAAACTAAGGAAAGAAATATCTCAAGAGCACCATCACACAGATACTGCTCCTTCCTTCCAGAAACTCTTCCAGGACATTTTATTTTAACTACTCTTTACCTATACATCTCTCCAAGCTCAACTGTGAGCTTCTTGTAAGTCCTAGAATAGCTGGTTCATCCTTGTAATCGGTGCCAGCATATATGGCCGTTCCTAAGACCCCCTTGGGCACCAATGGCATCGAGCACCTCCTGTGTGCCAGATGCTACTTTCCACTTTCCAACCCTCCACTTAGTCATTCCACAGCAAAGCCCATTCTCACAGATACACAACCTGCCCGTACGGACGCCACAGAGACCGCACATGCGCTCAAGGATACCCTGCATGGACGTTGACACCCAGGCTGCACACACACAAGGGCATGCACACGTCCCCAGCCACCCCTCCACCACCAGTCCTGAGATATCTCAGCCACCCCTAACTGTCCTCTTCCTAATACTGCCCCACCCGTGGCACCCCAGGCCAGCGACGGGCTGCTGGTGCGCTGGCAGAACAAGACACTGGAGAGCCTCATCGAGCTACACAACAAGCCCCCCGTCTGGAATGATGACAGTGGCTCCTACACCCTCAACTTCCAAGGCCGAGTCACCCAGGCTTCGGTCAAGAACTTCCAGATTGTCCACGCCGATGACCGTGAGTATCTGAGGACCCAAGCCAGGCTGTTCCCCACCACCCCCAAGACCTCAACCCTTACTCAAGTCTTTCCCCCACCCCCCATCTCTCTCTCCCTCTCCCTCTCTCTATATAACACACACACACACACACACACACACAGAGGAGTGGAGCTGTCCTTTATCTCTGAAGCCAGAACATTCAGGAAGGTCACTCTCTCCTGCGGGGGCATTGACATTGTGCTCCCAGGAGCCTCATATATTCCAAGCAGGTGTCTTGGGGCTCACTGTTCCAGGCCGTCTTTCTAGCACTGACTAGAGCCTGGGGTAGATATTGGGGTATTCTGGGTAAGGCTGTGTTGAAGGGACAGTTACGCTGCTGGAGCTTAAAAAACACTGATAGGGAGTTCCCTGGCGGTCCAGTGGTTGGGACTCAGCACTTCCACTGCCGGGGCCCTGGGTTCAATCCCTAGTCAGGGAATTAAGACCTCGCAAGCTGATAGTGCAAGCCACGTGACGCGTCCAAATAATAATAATAATAAAAAATACAAATTTAAAAATAAAAAAGACTGATAGACCAACCCCCATGTGGCCAAGAAGGATGCTGAGGCTCAGAGAGGGCAGCACATTATCCAGAGTCTCTCAGCAACTCCAGGCGGTTACCCTGGCCCTCAAAATTTATTTCATAAACACTTAAACAGTGTTTATGTTTACTTAACACATGAGGCTTTCTATGGACCAGGCACTGTTCTCAGGACTTCACAGATACTGAATTATTAAATCTTTTCAGGAATTCCCTGGTGGTCCAGTGGTTAGGATTCTGTGCTTTCACTGCCAAGGGCATGGGTTCAATCCCTGGTCGGGGAACTAAGATCTCCGCAAGCTGCACCACCAAAAAAAAAATTAAATCTTTTCAGCAGCCCTGTGAGGAAGGTATTATTATTGTCCCTGTTTGGCAGAGGAGAAAACCGAGGCACAGCGAAGTTAAGTAACTCACACATACAGCTTGTGAGAGGCAGAGGTGGGATTAGAACCCAGGTAGTCTGGCTCCAGTGCCGAACCCCATGAGGATGGTTGCCTTTTAGGAGTAGGAAATACAAATCAAGCATTTCTACCGTTCTCTCTCCAGTGAGGTCAAAGTCCTGCCCTCGAAGAGTTAGGGAAACAAAATGTACCTTGAACACAATTAAGTAAAAATGTCCTCTGTTACAAGCCTTGGGGAGAGGTCCCCACTAGGGTGAAGGGGTTTGGATATGGAACGTTATCTCCCAAAGACTTTCCAGGTTCCCAGAACTGGTTAACATTGAGTGAGTTCCCTACCCCCACTCCATCCTAGGGATGTGCCCCCTGTGTCACCTGTCCTGAGGCCTTGAAAAACCGCTCTCCAGATCACATTTCTGGTGGAGCCTGGTCGGCAGAGGTTGGGGGTATTTTTAGCAACATCCTGTCCCTATGGATGCTGGGGGAGGTGTTGGAATTGAGGCTGGAAACCTGGTCCAGATATGGGATGGGGGCTGAGGGGGCCACTGGATAAGGAAGGGAACCATGAGGCTGGTGGTCTAAGACAGGACTTGGGGTCTGGGGGTGGGAAGAAGGAATGGGGCAAAGACCACAGAGGCGTTGGAAAGAAAGGATTCTAGGCTTAAGGAAGTTTGACCGGTTTCTCTAAGTGCGGGCTGGTCATATGCATAGCCCTGGGCAGCAGAAGGTAAGGCAGGGTCGCCGCCCTCAGGGGCTTACCGTGGCTGGTAAAGCTGTAGGCAAATGGGGCTTGCTGGGCGAGATAAGAGGGTGGATGGACGGTGGGGTGAATAACTGAGACGTGGCTAAGGACTGGGGCCCCAATGCAAGAGTGGGGGGACTTCCCTCAATGTTGAGGGCACTGTCTGCCAGGAGGGAGAACCCAAGAGGTCTCGGGCCGCCCCCACCCCACCCCGTCTGTGTCCATAGCCGACTACATCGTGCTGCAGTTCGGCCGCGTGGCCGAGGACGCCTTCACCCTAGACTACCGGTACCCGCTGTGCGCCTTGCAGGCCTTCGCCATTGCCCTCTCCAGTTTCGACGGGAAGCTGGCCTGCGAGTGACCCTAGTAGTCCTCAGCGCCCGCCAGGGTTGGGGAAAGGATTCAGTTTGGAGGCTTGAACGGTCCCTTCACCAGAGTCCCCACTTAAGACTCCTCCCTTGTCGGGGGCTGACCCCGCTGTCTCCGGGTGACCTCCATCCACTGCCCAGCCTGGCACAGGCGAGGCAGGGGAGGAGCTCACACGGCGGGTCGGACGGAGATGAAGAACATCTGGAGTTGGAGCCGCACATCTGGTCGCGGAGCTAGCCTGCGCCGCTTCACCACCACCCCCGCCCGGCGCCCCAGTCACTTCCTGTCCAGGAGCAGTAGTCAGTGTTGTTTTAACCCCCTCTGGGACCGTACTAGGGCTCCAAGGAGGGGGGGCGGGCTCCGAGGAGGGGGTAGGTGATAAGGAACGAAAACCGGGTACCCACATCCCCAATAAAGCTGCGTCCTAGGCCAAGAGGCGCAGTGGTTCTTCAGCGCGTGCGGAGAAAAAGGCGGCGGGAGGGGTCCGGAGCGCGGGAGAGGTCCGGAGGGCGGGCTGGAGGCCTCCCTTCCCCACCCCCCACCCCGCTCAGGCCC
>NW_020175393.1:3183855-3184446 GCF_003031525.2 Neophocaena asiaeorientalis asiaeorientalis | reverse complement strand
CTCCCACGCGCCCATCGTGGGTCCTACCGAAACTCGGCTGGCTCGCGATGTCGAGACGCCCCCCGCGGGGGCCCCGGGGAGCCGGGCCGAGAGGGAGGGCCCCGGAGGTCCGGGAAGAGGGGGAAAGGGAGAAATTCGAGAAACAAGCCTCTCGGGGAGAACCAGACAAACCGGGTTCGGGCAGGGCGGGCGCAGCCTCCAGGGCGGGGCCGGGTCTGGGGCCCGAGGAGTAAGGGGGCGGGCCCTCAGTCGGGAGAAGGCGCTCCGCCTCGGCCGTTCGGGACTCGGGTAGGGGGTAGGGAGACCCGAAGACCGTGCGCCCCGGCTCCGCCGGGCTCCTAGTGACGCGGCACCCGGGCCCCTGCACCGACGGGAGTCCTGCCCCCGAGGTGGGAGCTCCGCCCTCGGCCCCGCCCAGGCCGGAGCCCCAAATTCCGGCGGGGGACTGGGGAGGTAGGGTAGGGCAAGGGAGGTTGAGAGCGCCGCTCCGGCAGGCGAGGAACGGGGCGCCCAGGCGCGGAGAGGCCGGGGGTCGCCTGGGGTCCCGAAGCGTCAGGGTGGGCAGCCCAAGCGCGGTCGGGGGCGGCCCCT
>NW_020175393.1:3122818-3183821 GCF_003031525.2 Neophocaena asiaeorientalis asiaeorientalis | reverse complement strand
GACGAGTTGTTCGGGGGAGGTCGGGGAGCCGGGAGCTTGGCTCCGGTGCCATCGCCTGGCCCAACGTACGCCTTTGGGGTGTCGAGGTCGGGGTCTGGGGGCCCGCACGGTCTGGGGGGCCTGCCACCGGGGAGCTCCCAGTCCCGGGCCCCGCCGCCCTTTGGACTCCCAGCTGGCGCTCTCTCGGAGCCCGCTGGGCCCCAGCTCCACGCAGGCCTCGGGCCCGGCCTCCCGGCGCCCAGGCCGGCTCCTGCGCGCGGTGCCCGCAGCCGTGCCGGATCGTGGAGGGTGTCCGGCAGCAAAGCTGCGCGCCCCGGGCGTGGTGCCCCCTGAGGGGCAGGAGCTTAAGTTCCCTCCAGTCTGCTCCTGCGTCGGGGTGGAGTTTTTGGAGTTCCAGCCCTGAGCCCTGTGAGCCTGGCTCTAAAGGGGGCTGGATTTGGGGCCTTCTCTTCGCCACGCTTCCTCAGAGCCCTTGTTTAGACTTTAGAGGGTTTGAAGGCCGCTTGTCTCCTCTAACCCTAACCCCCCCAACACCACCCCCACCATTGTCTGTCGTGCCCTTTACTCCTGCCTGGGGAAGGAAGGCCGGGAGTGCCTGTCTGCGTCTGGTTTCCAGCTTAGCCAGGCCGCACGGCAGTGTCATGGAGACCCCACTGTGTCACCTTTCCAGGAGAGGGGCCCTGATCCAGGGCTGAGAGATTCTTTCAGAACAAGGGGGAATGAGGCGTTGGTGTAGGGCTTCTCAGGGGGCACCTCCTTCTGTGTCTTTACTTGCTCCAGGTAGAGGCAGAAGCAGGTCAGGCCTGGACTTGTAGCCCAGGAGAGCAGGGGGTGGGGATGGGGGCTGGACACAGCTCAGAGGGGCTGGTGCGAGCCCATGGCGCCTCTGTATATCCGGCCTCCTGCAGCTGATTCTGTGTCCACATGTTCCACCCCAGTGCAGGGGGCCAGGGCGCCTCCTTGGCCAGAATGCTGGGGGCAGCCTGGGGTAAGGAGGGAAATCTAAAGTTGCCAAAAGTTAGAGATTTGGGGGAATTAGGTATTCCTCCCTTCCAGATTCTTGTAGCTCCTTTTCCAAGACCTCCCCCCAGCAGTGCCACCACAGGACGTGGTTCTGTGGTCTTTCTAGATCCCTAGGAGATAAACAGATGTATTTTCTAGGACTAGGCTATATGGTGACAGTGACTTCAGTGGCCCTGGATGCCCCCTCCTCAGAGAGAGGCTGGGATCTAATGGGAGTCTCAACCTTGTGGGCCTTCCCCCACCACCATCCCCCCAGGGAGGAACAATAATTAATGCTAATTAGCGCATTTGAGCAAGGGAATGGCTGAGTAGGATGGTCAGTGATTGGCAGGACAGGGTGTTGTATGTCTGTGTGTGTGTCTGTGTGTGTGTGTGTGTCCTGAGCGTGTGTGTGTGTGTGTGTGTGTGTGTCCTGAGCCCTGCTCCCACCCTGTGTGTGTGTGTGTGTGTGTGTGTGTGTGTTGGGCCCTGCTCCCACCCTCACCTGGGTACATTCTGACAGTTGGGTAAATACTAAAACAAGAAGGAGACCTCTCAAACAGAGGAGGTCAAGAAATTAAGAGATCTGACCCCAGCTGGGCCTTTAACCAGTTGTGTCATCCTGGTGGGCCTTAGTTTCCCTGTTTGGAATCCATGACTTCTCAGGTCCCTTTTCTCTGAGCTTCTCTCGGAGTCTCTGTCTCCTAATCAATCAGCCTTCCCTCTCTTCCCATCATGGAACCTGAACCTGGTGGGGCCTGGAGAGGTGAGTGGGTGACCCAGTGGTCTAAGAAGAAGGTGAGGGCTAACCAGAGGGTGACTGAGGGCAGCTAAGCCAGGTGAGAGTGGCTGAAAAGGTTACAGGCAGCAGGTGTCAGGGGAGAGGGAGGCCGGTGGAGTCCAGGGAACTGCCCTGGGAGGTGGCAGTGGGGTCTGGCAAGGCTGGGCAGGGTAAATGGTGTTCAGAGGCCGCCTGGATGGCCGACCCCTCTCCCAGATGCCTCTAGGGGCTCAGGGTGGAAGTTGGAAGGGAGTGAAAGCTTCCAGCCCTGTCCACCTCCTCGCTCAGGAAGGGAGAGGTGCCTAGGGGCCGACTGACAGGGAGGACAGTGGGGGAGGGAGCTGGTGGTGCCAGGCTCCAGGGAGCCAAGAGGGCTCCAGTGCTGCAGCTTTCTGTGGAGGTGGCCAGGAGGTCGCAGTCTCTGCTTCCCACGTGGGCACTGCTGGAGCTGTGGGGTCTGAGGGGTGGCCTTGAAGGTCCAGGTCTCCATGGCCCTCTGGGGCCGCCCTGGGGCCATGGCAGGAGCTTGTCTGCTCAGAGCTGGGGTGGAGGCCAGCAGATCACACTCGGCCCTGTCCCCCGTGGCCTCGCCCTGCCCTCCCCTCCCCGCTGGTGTGCCAGCCTAGGGTGGTCTGCAGGAGAGGCCCTGCCCCTCCAGGGAGGACTCTGGAGGGGAGAGGGCTCTGCGGGTCCGCTCAGGGTCCCACAGGGGACTGGGGGCAGGAGCCAGAGAATTCTGTCGCTCTACAAATCCCAAAGCCTCGGCCCCTGAGGTTTCCTAGAGTGCTGATTGCTTCCTGTACTCCCTGCCAGGCCCGACAGGACAGGAAGTGATAGAGGGAAACGAGAGTGCCACTGTGTGTGCCGCTGGCTGTGTGTGAGAGAGAAGCCGAGTGGGACACTCTGTGTGGGTGATGCTGGGCGGGTGGATGCAGGTGGGGGGAACTGGGTAAAACCAGTTTGTGTGTGTGACTGCGTGTGAGAGCAACCGTCTGCAACATCGTGAGTGTGCAACATTCTCGTGTGAGAGAAGCTATGATATTCTGTGGACTGACACTGCAGGTCCACGAGGGAAGCTATGAATGATGTTCTTAGTGTGTGGCTGACGCTGCGCGTGTGCGTGTGTGTGGCTGTCTGGGGGACCTGTGTGTGTGAGGGGCCATCCCGTGGGGTACATTTATGAAAGACACCGTCTGCTTGACTAGCGGTGTGAGCTCACACTCGTGTCTGGATGGGATTCCGATGCCCCAGGTGTGGAGGGACACTGCGATTGTGTGATGCTGTGTGGGTCAGAAGCAGAATGAGTGACACTCTGTGTGACGCATGTTGCTGTTGCATGCCTATGTATGGCGCAGTGTGAACAGCAAATGAGGTGACCTTGGGTTTGTAGAAACTCTGATGGTCTGTGTATGACTATATATGACACCACGTATGAGAAAAGTCACAACATGATGTACATGTGTGTGTAAGGGGGAAACCGTTGTGACACGGCGGACTATACCCAGTGCAGCAGGCGTGTGCTGAGAAGCTGTGACAACAGCTGAGTGTGAAATCAGGCGTGTGGGTGAGACTGAGCACGAGAAAGAAACTCCGCGCATGGAGGGACGGTGCTGTTGGTGGGGTGTGACTGAGACCGACTCTGCGGGTGGTCACATCTGAGATGGTTTGCGACTGTGGGGCAGTGGGGGTGACATCCTTCAGGACTGTGGCATATATGGCGTGGGATGCCATGTATGATGAATTTGGGGGACTGTGACCCCAATGCATGTGGTGTCTGCATGGAGGACCACAGAAAGAAAACTGTTGAAAACAAAGAAAGAATGGGACTTCCCTGGTGGTCCAGCAGTTAAGATTCCGCACTTCCAGTGCAGGAGGCACGGGTTCGATCCCTGGTCGGGGGACTAAGATCCCACGTGCCGTCAGCATGGCCAAAAAAAATACAAGAAAAAAAGAAAGAAAGAAAGAATGTACTTAATGCTGCTGAAGTGTGCACTTAAAAACGATTAAAATGGTACATTTTTTATTACGTATGTTTTATCACAATAAAAGAAGTTAAGAAAAAGAAATAAGGGAGATGCAGGTAACAGTGAATGTGCAGGACAGTGGCTGTGAAGAGGAGTGTGTGTGTTTGATGGAGAGGAGACGCCCAGGGAAAGCCTGTGTGTTTATAGACGACATTGACATTGTGACCTTCCTGAGGGGGCAACTGACTGAGGGACTAGTGGCAGCTCAGTGGGTGATCCAGAGTCCAAGGGGCCCTCTGACATGTTCACTGAGAACTGTGAAACCCAGTTTCACCCCTTGGCTGCATCCCCGCCCCCTCCAGCTTGGATCCCTGGCCTTCCTGGAGTGGGATGAGATGAGGAGAAAGGACAGTCTCAGAGTGGGGGTGAAGGGAGGTGTGGGAAGTGGGCCCCTTCTTCCTGCAGGAGGTTTGAGGGCTCTGAGTCTCTTCCCTCCCTCCCTCCCTCCCTCCCTCCTACACTGCTGGAAGCAGGGGTGACAGTGAGGATGAGCCTTGGAGAGGGAAGCCTGGGGGGCTACTCTGCCCCATCTGCTCCCCGAGGAGCCCGCGCCCTAGGAGAGGGGATGGGTGGGTGCAGAGACTGGATTCCCAAATTGGAAGCACATTAGTAAGCTGGGGAGGGCTGGGGAGCCCCCCTTCACCTCCCTCCTAGTGGGTTCTGCAAATTGCTTCCTCCTGTAAAAATCTCGACCCTGCTCCAGGGAGGAGGGTACTCCATCTCCAGCCTGGCAGGGTGTGGTCACTTGGCAGGGTCCCCCAGGGGTCCTTGGCCTGCAGGTGGGGGAGGCAGACACCATCCCCATCCCGCCTGCCCTGCTCTCCCATCCCAACCAGAGCACGGCCAGTTCTAGGGTGGGAGCCTCTGGCAGCTGGAGAACAGCTGGCCCGCTGTGGGGGTGGGTGGGGAGGAAGGAGGGAAAAGCAGAGGAGGCGGGGAGGCTCCCTTAGCCCTCATCTACTGCCTGCCCCATCCTCTCCCCCCTGGCTGGCCAGCCCAGCCCAGGTTTGGGGGCAGGGCATTCAGGATGAAACTGCTGGTTTCACTAATCTTCCCACACTTTGAGTGATGTTCTCACTCAAAGTGAGAGCACTCTGAGGGCTGAAGCCCTGCAAGAGTGGACAGCTGCTGCCCGCTAGACGCAGCACCGTCACCGGGCTCAGTCTGACCTCCCCGCAGGGCTGGTGCCGGGGGAGGGGTGCCGGGTGCAGACACCTGCCTGGACTTGCCTTTTCTGCATCCCCCACCTGGCAGAAGCTCTGGGGGAGCCCAGGTTTCAAGCCCATCCCTCCTCCTACTTGAAAGGCAGTAGAGGGCTGGGTGGTCTGGAGGCTGCGGGGGCCTTGGGGGGTGAGGACCTAGGGCCTCTGAAGCAGCCCCTGCGCTGGCCTCCACCCCTGGAGCTGTCCAGCCAGTTATTCCAGCAGGTCTGGCCCCAGGGTGGGGAGTGGGCGGCAAGGTGCCCCTTATCTCCCTCAGGGCCCTGAGGCCTGTTCACCCAGCCTCCTATCTCCTACCCGGCCACCACCCAGAGGCACCTTCTGACCTCAGAAGGCCCTGGGAGAGGGGAAGCGGGTGTGTGCTGGTCAGATTGAGGGTAAAGTTAGAGCGAGAACACAGGAGGTCCTTGGGCTGTGCAATACCAGGGAGATGGGAGGTCGTCCGAGAGGAGGGCTGGGGAGCAGATGGGCCAGGAGTGGGGATGTCCTGCATGTGGCCCTGTTGTGGCTGAAACCAGCCCCCAGCCCCCAGCAGTGGCTCCCCTGGTCACTCCTTCCCCCAGGTCTGCCCCAGCCTCTGAGTCTTTCTGTCCTTGGCTCGCGCTCGCTGGCTCTCTTTTTCTCTCTCACCACCATCTGGTTTTCCCCTCCCTCGCTGCCTGTGTTTGAGCTTAGTGATTTACCCCCTTCATCTGTGTGTCTCCATCTCCTCCATCTTGGTCTCTGTCTTTCTGTCTCTGTTGGTCATAGTGACTCTCTCCCTCACTCTCTCGCCACTCCCCCCAATGTCTGTGGATCTCACTCTCTCCAGCACTCTACCTGTCTGTATGTCTGTCTCTCTCTGGATCTCTGTCTCTCCCTCTGTGTCTCACTCCAAGATCCCCTCTCTAGGTCTCTTTATTTTGTCTCTCACTCTGTGACTGTCCCGTCTCTTTTGTCTGTTTTCTTGTCTGTCTCCTGCTCTCTTCACCCACCCCCAGACTTGCCCGCACCGTGTCCCCCTTCCCCTCCTGTCTATCCCAAGCTCCACCCTCTTTGCCTCTCACTTGGGTCTTTCTCCCCCTTCTCCCACCCCTCCTGGTGGTGCAACCCAGCAACGTAGAGGTTCTAGACACCTGGGACAGTGTCAACGAGCAGCTGGGGGGCTGCCACCCCTGTCAACCCCACTTTGTAAAGGGCAGATAAGACCCAATGCTGGGCTGGGGCTGCCTTCCCCTGGGGCCTGCCCTCTGACCCCAGGCAGCCCCCTCCACCATGCCTGAGTCCCACATTGGCCTCAGTCCAGCCCTGCAGCTGGCTGAGGAACCCATAGCCTCCTCCCTGCCCCCAGCCTGAGTCCCAGTGGTTTGGGGTCTAAGGAGAGGAGGGTGGCCCACTCTCATCTCTGTCCTCATCCCACAGCAGTAACTCTGGGAAGGCCAGAGCAGCCAGTGCAGACTCCTTGCACTGACCTGCTCCTGAGTGATGCGGTAGGACAGAGACCCCAGTTCAGCCCCCAGCGGGGCTCAGCTGCCGGCCTGCCATTGCCCACGGGTATGCCTCGGTCTGGGGGTACAAATATTCTTATTGGGGTGTCCGCTCGCGCACCCATGCAGCGTACTGCACACACGTGCTCCAGTGCATTGCTGTGTGGGGTGGGGGGTCACCTGCAGACCCCTGTGTGGGTGCCTCTCCCCGCAGGGGTGTTCCTGGAAAGTGAGTCTAGCATGTGCCTGTGAGCCAGCGGAAGGGACGGTGGTCCTGCTTCTCTCCTTGACTTGTCCTTGTGGCCGCCCCCTGGGCTCCCCTCCCCCTCACCAGCTGCCAGCAGTCCCAGCCAGGGGCCGCCGCCCCGCCCCCCCAGTCTGTCCCAGCTCCCAAGCACTGCTGTGTTCGCCATATTTGGCCACAGTGCTCCTGCGGGGGGCGGGGCGGGGCTGACATCACCCCGAGAAGGGGGGGGCCACTCCCTGGATGAGGGGAGGCGGGCACAGACTTGGGGGAGGCAAGAAAGTTGCTTTGAAAAGTCTGGGGCTGCCAGGGCCCCCCATGAGCCGGGCCCCTGCTGCTCTGAGGGAGGCCTCAGGAAAAGATTTGGGGGGAAATGGATTGAGGACTCTGTTGGGAGGGGTCTTAGCTCATTGTAGTCCCTCTTCTGCTTCCCCTCTAACGCCGCCTGTGGCACTCTCAGACTTGGGGCACTGGGGTGGGGCGGTGGCTTGCCTCCCAGCTAGCTCAGTATAGGCGCCGCTGTGTCCCCCGGCATCCCACCCCTCCCCCCCACTCTTATTACAAGAACTTGCCCTCAGGGGGTTGAGGAGGGGATGGGGATGAGAATACAGCTTGCGGGGGTGAGCAGAGGGGTGTGGCCCCTCTGACCCGTCAGGAGCATGGCTTCCTCTCTCCCTGGCTGCCCTCTGGTGTGGTGGTCTTGGAGGCCTCACAGGAAGGGTTACAGCGGTCTGGGGGTCCTTGAAGTTGCTCAAGCCACCTGTGCTGGGGGGGACCCTGTGGTCTGGACCCCACTGGGCATTCTCAGGTGGTTGCCATGACAACCCATGACAACCCATGCTGGGCCTCCTTTCCCTCTGCAGATGGTGGGGCTTCTTACCTTGGTTAAGAGACTGAAGCTAGATTGCCTGTGTTCAGAACCCAGCTCTAGCACTTAGCAACTGTGTGTCCTTGGGCAAATTGCTTAACCCCTCTGTTCTTTGGTTTCCTCATCTGTAAAGTAGAAGCAATAATAGTATCTACCTCATAGGTGATTGTGAGTATTAAATGAGTCAATGTGTATAGAGTCCCAGACTAGGGCCTGCCGTATGCAGGTGCTGTCATTCGTAGTAAAGTTAAATGTAAACTCTATATCCATCTGACATTCAGGCCCCCAGGCCCTCCCCATCCCATGCCACTAGCAATTGCCTTCAAGCCTTCCAAAGCAAAGAGGTGGCCCCCACAGGGAAAATCCCCACCCACTTGACAAGACCTGGAATTCTTGTTTGAGGGGAAAGAAGTCTCTTCCCCAGCTTCTGATGGGGTCTCCCACTCTCCACCCTGCGCCCCCTTTCCCTACAGCCCAGAGCAAAGTCCTGGGGTCTAGCCATCTGGGGCTCTGGGCCTCCCAGGACCCTGATACACCTTGGACATGTGGTTCTGAGGCTGAAGGGAGCCGGGGGGTGAGCCTTAGAGCCGTGTGTGTTGGGGGACTGTCTGGGTGTGATCTGCTTTAATAACCCAGCCTGGCGTGTGCGGAACTCAGAGTTTACAGAGCCCTGGCCCATCCACGATGTGGACCAGGGCAGGGGCCAGCGTGTGGGTGGTTTATGGGCTGCTGTGGGGCCGGGAGGTGCAGGAACAGGAAGTGGGATGGAGGAGTGGGTGGGGTTGAGCAAGGCTGTCGGCCAGGCACCTTCTCAGCTGCTCCCTTACCAGCCAGTGTCGCTCCCGTCTCATGATTCCTGGGGCAGTTCCTGCCCTGAGTTTAGGTTCCTTGGCAGGGTCCTCATGAGTTATCTTTTGGGGAAGGCAAAACTGTACCCTTCCTGGGTCTGGGACCCTCCTCAGGCCACAGCGGGTCCTTGGCAGGATTGCAGTGATGCTGGGGGAGAGAATGAGGGGTGGGGGTCCCTGGTTGGGGATCCTGGGGATCCTGATGACAAGGAGGAGGAGCTGGCAGAGCGAGAGCCAAGGAGCCCCTCTGAGAGCCGTAGAAGCACTGGGCCCTGTCCCTCGTGGTCCTCCTCTCTGCCCATCATGGTGCCTTTGGCAGCTGCATGGCCTTGTGAGCCTGTTTGCCTCATCTGAATAATGGGCATCACTCCTTGCCCTCCCTGCCTTAGTTTTGAGGATTGAATAAATATGAAAGTACTTTTTCCCCACAAAAGTACTGTGTAGGTATAAGGCATTGTTACTGTTGCTGTTGATCACCACCAGGCATCATGGTTGGCACTTTGTCTGATCTCATTTCATTTTAACCCTCACAACCTCAAAGGAGACCTTTCCTTCGTTTTACAGGACTGAGGCTCAGAGAGGTGAAGTAACTCATCCAAGGTCACACAGCACTGACTAAACATAACCTCTGGTTGCCTCCACCCAACCCTGGAGCACCTGCCCCAGGGGTGGAGATTGCGGTCTGGGAGGACCCTGCCCTAACCCCTCTGCGTCTGCCCCCCAGGCTCAGGCTGCCCAGTGGGCTCAGGCCCAGAGCCCAGAGCCCAGAGCAACCAGCACAATAGCGTCCAACAGCTGGAATGCCAGCAGCAGCCCCGGGGAGGCCCGGGAGGATGGGCCCGAGGGCCTGGACAAGGGGCTGGACAACGATGCAGAGGGCGTGTGGAGCCCGGACATTGAGCAGAGCTTCCAGGAGGCCCTGGCCATCTACCCACCCTGCGGCCGTCGCAAGATCATCCTGTCGGATGAGGGCAAGATGTACGGTGCGTGTGGGGAGGCACAGGGACCCTGGACTGGACTTGGGGAGGCAGTCCAGCCCTCCTCACCCCTCCCTCTGCTCTCTGCCCCCTCACCCAACCGGTTTGGCGAAGTCCTGGAGGCCGCCAGCCCTCTGAGGGCGGGCGGGTCTGGGCGTGCAAGCCTGTGTGTCTGGATCCTCCTCATAAACAGGCCAGGTTTGCCCCTTCCACCTGAGCGCAGCCCACACGCCACACCACTCCCGCCCCCGACCCCACCCCCGACTGCCCCTCCTCTCCTCGCCCTGGCCAGCCTGGAGGTTTCGGGGTGACTCAGTGGGCCCGGGAAACTGGGTCAATCCGGTGTGTTCCAGGCTGGGCCCAGGAGAGGGTCCCTCTCCTGGGAGGACGTGGGGGAGCCCGAGGGGTGAGACCTGGGATGGGATCCCAGCAAAGAACAGTGTTTCCCACTGGCGAGTTCCCTCCAGAGAACGGGAGGCGTGGAGAGGGGCCTGCGGAGTGGTGGAAGGCCCACAGTGTGACAGGGCTTGCGTGGGGAAGGGCGCTGGAGAGACAAGGGGACTCCCTCACTCCTCACACCCCCTCCCAAGTCTGCTGCTCTCCTGGCCCCTCTCTTTGCCACCTTGCCCACCTCCTGCCTCCAGAAGGGAGCATCCACCCTGGTCCAGCCCTGAGAGGGCTCTCCCAGGGCTGCATTTTGGGGATAACTCAACCCTTTGGGGCCTGACTCCTTGCCAGCTCCCTCCAACCCGCCCTGACAGCCTATGGCTGGGTGAGGCAGGCCCTCAGCCTGTCCCCTCCCAGTGTCCAGCACCGGCTGGGCTGCCCCGTGTCCCCTGCCCCACCACCGTGCCACGCCCACCCCCAGCCCCAGAGCCCCACTCACGGGGCAGGCAGATGTTCCAGGGCACCTTCTATAGGGCGGGGGCCGCCTGCCCCCACTGCTCCCTCCCAGAGGGCTGGGGCAGCCCCACAGGGTATTTTTAGACAGGGCGGAGGGAGTGGGGTGGAGAGGGGCAGGCAGGAAGGGAGGAGCCATGGGGCCAGTTCCGTCATGGAAGAGGAATCTGGAGAATGCGGTCCTTCTGGGGAGGCTATGGGGTTGGGGGGCAGGAGGCCTGAATTTGGGGGTAAGAAGCCTACACGCTGAGGATGCTGACACATGCTTCACCGTGCGTCCCAAGCACCCCCTTTAAAGGGCCAAGCCCCCGGATGCCAGCCAGCCTCTGGGCACCCAGAGGGTCCCTGGTGCTGAGCAGAGCCCCCCACCCCAAGTCTGACGGGCTGCACTCTCTCACAGGGAGGGACAGACACTGGTAACCAGTGACATGGGGGTGACAGGTTCAAGGACACAGTGACATGCTCAGTGACACATCTTGACCCAGGCTGTCAGTGTAGGAGACGTGTTGGAGACCATCTGGTCCTTCCTGCCCGTTTCACCAGAGAAGGGCAGGGACTTGTCCAGGGTCTCCTGGTGGCAAGGACAGCTAGGACAGGAACCCAGGCCAGAGTTCTTACAGTCACACACACACACACACACACACACACACACACACGAGCCCTTACCCTCGGAGGTTTGGAGCTGGTGACAGCACGGAGAGGAAGGAAGCACTGCGGGGGGCTGGGAGTGAGGGGCCCAGCTGTCCTGCAGCCCTTCGGCCACACCTGCCCCTGTCTGTCTCGCAGGGAAACCTGTCAAGCCGCCTGACATTGTTCCACCTCCTGCTCTGCTGCCCCTCCCCCAACAGCAGCCCCCCAGGTCCTGGAGGCGGTGGGGGGAGCTCTGGGACTTCCCCATCATCCTTCACCCTTCACCCACCCCGCTTGTGCCCCTTACGTGGGGTGGAGCGAAGAGAGTGGGGAGAGAAAACAAGAGCAGCGTGTGTGGGAGGGGCCTGGTGTATTTCCAGCTGGTGGGGGGTCTCCAGCCACCAGGGGTCCCCTTTGACCACTCCCCATTTTTTCCTCTCACCCCAATCTAGGCCGAAATGAGTTGATCGCACGGTATATTAAATTGAGGACGGGAAAGACTCGGACAAGAAAACAGGTAAAAGATAATTTATGCTGCGGCCCCCCTGCCCGCACACACTCTCTCCCCTGCCTCTGTCTGTCCCTCCCAGGCCGAGCTATCCCATTGCCCTGCCTGCCTCCTCAGAGCTGCCCCCTTGCCCAGCCCACTCCCCTAGCTCCCTGACCGGGGCTTGAACCCATGCCACCTGCATTGGGAGCGAGGAGTCTTCACCACTGCACCGCCAGGGAAGTCCCCACTGTCCTTTCTGACCCCCATCCCAGACCTGTGACCCAGCGACCACAGATACGCCCCAGTGGGCAACTGTGGCAGCTGCATGTCACTGCCCTGAGTGGCTCGCTGACCAGTCAGGGAGACAGGCAGTTGGACAGGTGAGGGCAGAGCAGGGCAGCATGGCTGAGATCGGAGCATGTACTGTCAGACAAGCATTGAACCCGGACCAGGGAGGGGAAGGGAGGGGGGAGGGCTAGGAAGGCTTCCTGGAGGAGATGACACTCAAGATGTATTTTTAAGAAGGAAGAGGATCTAGCCAGGCAGGAAAAAGGGAGAGGATTCTTCCAGGCTGAGGAAGCTGGCTCTACAAATAGTAACTGTAAGCCCATCCAGAGCTGACTTTGTGTTAGTTTATTTAGTCCTCACAGCAACCTTTTGAAGTAGGTACAGTAATTACCTCCATCTTACAGGTGAGGAAACCAAGGCACAGGGAAGTTAAGTAACTTCCTAAGGTCACTCTGCGGGTAGGTGGTGGATCCAGGATTCAACCCACTGGGCAGGAAAGAGCCTTCCGTTAGCAGTGTGGTGTGTGGAGGGAGGGGTGGGAAAAGCCGAGGGCTGTGAGAGATTGAGCTGGAGGCCAGAGGGACAGGTTTCCCTGGGGGCAACTGGGGGCCATGGAAGGGAATAGATGAGGGTGTGGCGCGTGGCAACTGTCAAGGCATCTTGTCTCCGGAACACCCAAGGCAGTGGATAGAGAGGACCAGGCCAAGGCAGGGACCTAGGTCAGCAGCGGTGGCCTGGGCAGCGGCAATGGTGAGGGTAGTGGTGGTAGGGATGGAAGAAACTGGTGATTTGGGAGATGATTGGGTGGCGGGAGAGAGGCAGGCTCTAGGCAGGGACCTGGAGAACCGAGGCCAGCTCTGGCCCTCAGCCCCCCAAACCTCCCTCTTTGGTTGGGGTTTGATCCTTGCACCCACCCCTGAGATCCTCACTGTCTCAAAGGAAGGTTCTGGGTCCGCACACCCAGTGCGGGAGTAGAAATGCTCCCTCGTTGTTCAGGCCTTTATTAACCACTCTCCCTGGGCCAGTTCATGTTGTGCAGCATTTATTCACTTAGCAAATCATTGAGCTACTGCTGTGTTCTCGGTACAAGGGATCCTGCGAGGAACTGGACGGACAAGGGCCCAGTTCCCTGGAGCCTGGGGCCACAGGAGGAATACTGGCTGATCAGCCCCGGGGTTCAAATACCTTGCTCCTATACCTGCGGGGTGGGGGGGGGTGCCTCATCTCCGGCCTCTGTTCCTCAGCCATTCAATAGCTGATATGTAGAACAGAGTGTATTTGTATAAGAATGTGCCGCTGCTGTTGCTATTATTATTACTGTAGTTATAAACAGAAAGCCATCCCACGCACAGGAGGAGGGCACTGTCCCAGCGTGTCCTGCTTCACCCAAAAGACATGTTCATAGGAACCTGTTTGTCAGAGTTGGAAGGGGCCCAGGGATCTTTAAGCGAGGCCCAGGGAGGGTAGCAGAGCCTCTTAATTCTGGGTCCGGCATCATACCTGCTCCTGGCCAGGTATCCCGAGAAGGCTGGCTGTACGTTAACATTTTACAGATGAGCTGTCGGCAAGCTCAGGATTTTAAAAACCTCTGGCCTTTGTCATTCTGCAAGGGTGGCACTCCTCTAACTTTATTCTGTATTAGAACTCTGATGTCTGATATCTCCTTAAAGGGGGTTCCTTCCTATGGTTGTGAGAACAAGGCATGTCTTTATGTGTTGCAAAGAGCAACCCGCTGACATGCACGGCTTTTTGGTTGTTTTCATTTTACTCTCTGTTGAAAAAAAATGCCATTTTCATTTTTTTTTTTACAGCTACGTACAGCAATTAATAGCAAGTACAGTGGCTCCCTATTGAAAACGCAGCTAAATATTACATTAGGATTAAGTCCCATGTGACTTTCAGCTGTCACAGAGTTGACCATTTGGAGATAGTCCTCTGGGCTAAGGGTATATTGGTGGTGGTCAAGTGGGCTGTGGAGTCAGGCCACCTGGGTTCATCTGTGTGACCTTGGATAAGTTGCTTAACCTCTCCGTGCTTTGGTTTCATCATCTGTAAACTGGGAATAATATTAGTACCGACTTCTTAGCATTGCTGTAAAGGTCAGAGGAGTTGGTACATGTAAAGTGCTGGGAACAATAGTAGCTGTGCTCGGTAAACGTCAGTTATTGTCATGACGTGAAGTGATCGGGAATCTTGCCAGACATAGGTCTGAATCCTAGGCACCATGAGATGGCATGAGAAGCACCCGCCTAGGTTCTAACCAAGTAGGAGGGGGCTGCCTAGCATCGCGTACATAGTAACTTTTAGTCCATGATTAAAAAGAAAAGAAACTGTTTCTTTATGGAGATAAAAACAACTTGCAAAGAAAGCCAACAGCAATTGCTGATAATGAAAGTGTGAAGCAGCTTAGAGGATCCACCTGTTCCCTCGCGCTTGTTTCATGGGGAAAACAGTGACACTTAGGTTCTCTGAGGCTGAGGGCCAGATCCTTGACAATGCCAAGGTCTGTTGTGCAAGCCCAGGGCGCACACATCCAGACCGTGAGTAGCTCAGGTCTGCCAGGAGAGGGAGGCTTCAGGGAGGAGGGGCTGGAGAAGAAATGCAGTTAAAAGCACATACTGTGTGCATAGAGATAGTGTACACTGCCATGTATTAGTCCGAGGAGAAGGAATGTGTACTGGGGGAGGAAGCTGCATGAACAAAGCAGGAGTCAGACCAGGCCAGGTTTCATAGGCCGGCAAGCTGGTGGGGTTCTCGGGAGGATTTAGGCAGTGGTACAGGGGAGGCCTTTTGTAAAGGATTTTGGGCTTGATGTATAATCTGGTGGCCAGCAGGAGCATTATGGCCACGGCTAGCCTCTGTGATGCCAATTAGAAAAAAAAGTGTCTCCTCTGAGGATACCAGTGAGAAAAAGTCACCCCTTTTTGGAAGAATACAAAGATGCTCTTCCTCTGTTGTTTACCAGTCATCTTTTATTGGGTGTTAATTCTCAATTATATGAAAGGATTCAGGGCTGCTGGGCAAAGGTCAGGAATGCAGAGTGTGCCCTTCACACCGGGCCCTCTTCAGTGGTACTTGCGTGGCCACTCGTGTTCGAACTCCTTGTAAGAACAGCAGTAGTTGAAAAGCACGTAAGCTGCCAACACCGTAGAAAGCCCAGCGAAGCTCCCTTTCTTCACACTGACATACTTATTGTAATACTGGTAGTAACCTCTTTGAAATGCTCCAGCAAAGAGGAGCATTTCACGCAGGGGTGAAATTTCACGCAGGGGTGAAATCCTGCGTCAGTATCCAGCTTGGCAGCTCCCCTATTTTGACATCCAGGAGCTTCTCTTCCTTCAGTGGTATGACTGATGCCATTTTGGATTCCTGGGTCTCTCTTCCTCCACTTTAGACGCAGTCGTGCACCAAGGCACATAGCTTGGCCAGCAGAGCTTGGGCCGGATTTTAGCCCTCACTGGGCCAGGTGCGCTTATGCAGTGAACAACCTGTACAACTGTACATGGTGCTCCTGAAAGCCACGGTAGGCCCTTGATCAAGACAGGGCCAAAAGAGGGCAGAATTGGCAGGGCCAAGGTGTGTCTGCCCGCAGGGGCCCCACGGTTGCCCCTCTTACATCTGGTCCCAGAGATGAGGGCTGGGATGCTCCTTGCCCGTGGCTACCCTGTGCTGTGCCTCCTCACTGTCTGTGTTTTCCTCTCTGGCTGGGCGCGGGGCGGCCCCTAGGTGTCCAGCCACATACAGGTTCTAGCTCGGAAGAAGGTGCGGGAGTACCAGGTTGGCATCAAGGTACGTTGGGCGCCTGACTGGGGCCTCCAGCCCTTCCTCGGCCTCTCACCCACGGCGCCTCTACCACTTTCTCTGCACGGCTCAGGCCTCTGCCTTGGCTGGCTCTCTGGCCCCACTGTGCCTCTTTTCTGGCTGAAACTGTTCTTGCCTCTTCTGTTCTTTCTGTTCTTTTTCTCTTTCTGTCTCTCTCTCTCTCTCTCTCTCTCTCTCTACAGGTCTCTAGCCACTTGCAGGTTCTAGCCAGGCGGAAATCTCGGGAGATTCAGTCCAAGCTGAAGGTATGGGGTCCCCTGCCACTTGGCCTGGCCCTGCCCAGGCCTGATGCTGCTCTCTGACCCCAGCCCGGGACAGGGAAGGGGCTGAGGAGCTATGGGGGGCAGCAGGGGGGTCTCAGAAAGACAAGCAGCAGAAGAAGCCCATATGCCACTTCAGGCTACACAGGGTCAGAGCCCCTGGAGAGTAAGCAGGAACCCAAGGGGACAGCCAGCCCTACAGCGAGGGAGAGGAAGACCACCTGGGGGCCACTAAGGCCCACCTCTCTTCTTCTCCATTTTCCTTTTCTCCTTCCTCTTAACTGCTGCTTGCTCATTGCATGGGGACTCCAGGTGGGCAGGGAGGAGACACTGGTGGGGACTGGCGGGCATGGCCATTCCTTGTTGGACGCTCAATCCTGGCTGCTCTGTGGCTGAGGATCTCAGAGCCTTGGGTTCATGGCCCTGGCCCAGGTCAAGACCCCTGTAGGCTGCATCTTCTTCTCCCTGCCCACAAATGCCCAGCAGACTGGGCCTCCCGCCCCAGTCCCCACGCCTATAGTGCAGTACACGTGGACAGACCCAAGGGGCCCCAGCTTGGTCCACCATCTGGATCTCCAGCCCCTCTGCCCTCATCCTGCCCTTTCCAGGGCACCCCCAGCTGGCACGCCCTCCCTCTAGGTGGCAGTGGGGCTGGGGGAGGGTCCACAGCTACCTCTGAGCTTCCCTGCGCTCCTCAGGAACTGAGAGCCAGGTGGGCATTGAGAGGAGGAGGATGAAATGACATGTCCCTCCATCCCATCTGGCCCTCCTCTGTGTCTCTTCTAATCCATTCTCCTTCTCTTCCACAGGCCATGAACCTGGTAAGTAGCACTGCCCCTCCCCGGGGGGTGGGGGGCAATGGAGGGGCGAGCACCTAATACAGGATTTTCAAATTATGGATTGTGAAATCAATGTAATAGGCTTGCCAACAGCATTTTTTAAAAACTGCATCATAGGGACTTCCCTGGTGGTCCAGTGGTAAAGAATCTGCCTTATAGTGCAGGGGACGTGGGTTCGATCCATGGTCAGGGAACTAAGATCCCACATGCTGCGGGGCAACTAAGCCCACGCGCGACAACTACTGAGCTCGCACGCCTCAACTAGAGAGCCCGTGTGCCGCAAATTACAGAGCTCGCGCACTCTGGAGCCCGCACATCACAACTACAGAGTGCACACGTACTGGAGCCCATGCACCACAACTAAAGAAGAGAAAACCCGCGCGCCACAACTAGAGGGAAGCCTGTGTGCCACAACTAAAGACCTGACGCGGCTGAAAATAAACAAAAATAAATAAATAATAAATCTTTGAAAAAATGGATTATAGTGGTTCTCAAACTTTCGCATGCATCAGAATCACCTGGAGGGCTTATGAAGTCGGATTTCTCGGCCTCACCCTCAGAGTTTCAGATTCAGTAGGTCTGGGCTAGGGCCTGAGAATTTGATTTCTAACAAGCTTCCAGGTGATGCTGGTGCTGCTGGTCCGTGGACCATACTTTGAGAACCACTGATGAAATAGAAAATATGAGAGTGCGTGACACACAAAATAAGGAGAACTGTTTTGGCTTATACTGGGTTATGGAGTGAAATAATTTCTTATTGTGGATTGTGATCAGAGGGGTGATGTACACTTAGGAGACAGGGCCTGGGGGGAGGCCCCTGAGGCAAGCCCCTGTCTTGTCTCTGGCCTGGCCTGGGCCTCACAAGGCTTCTCCCCTCCTCAGGACCAGGTCTCCAAGGACAAAGCCCTCCAGAGTATGGCATCCATGTCCTCTGCCCAGATTGTCTCAGCCAGCGTCCTACAGAACAAGTTCAGCCCACCCTCCCCTCTGCCCCAGGCCGTCTTCTCCACTTCCTCTCGGGTACAGGGGTCCTGGGAAGTGGGACTGGGGTGAAGGAGTGCCTTTAGGGTGGGCCGGGGTTGGGGTCCTGGATACTGAGGGACCCTGGGCTTCTTCCCATCTCTGCAGTTCTGGAGCAGCCCCCCTCTCCTGGGACAGCAGCCTGGACCCTCTCAGGAGTGAGTATGGTGGCATTTCCTTCCCACACCCTCTTCTTTCCCCTGGCAGCCACTCTGGACTTCCCCTCCCATCTGGGTTCCAGCAGCAGCTGAGCAAAGTCTTCGTTCAAAAATAGAGGGTTGGAGAGTGCCAGTTAAGAGAGCTAATGCATCTGTCTGTTCATTCACGTGTTTGTTCATTCATCAACCACTTGTCATCCATCTTACAATTATTTTTCACTCAGTTAATCTCTGAGTCAGTCTTTCATTCAACAAGTCAGGTATTCTCAGCTCCTTCAACTCTAAGATGACTTTCTTCCTAAGACACGCCCTCAGTTTAATGAACAGCTCTGCAGGGTGGGTTTGAAATGCTGCATTAAATGTGCACATCAGTTGTGAGATGCAGGCAGACTTCATAAAGTTAAAACGTGAAGAAAACAAAAAGCTTGCGAGTTAGCTGGTCAGCATGTATTTCTGGGCCTCCACAGGAAGGCCTGGTGGCTTCCTATGTGGGATCCCAGATGAGACCCACGTGACTGGGCCAGGCGGAAAGTGGGGAAGGGGTGACCCTCTAACCAGCCCATGCTCCTGTCTGCAGCATCAAGCCCTTTGCACAGCCAGCCTACCCCGTCCAGCCACCCCTGCCGCCGACGCTCAGCAGTAAGTTCCCTGCACAAGGCAGCCACCACCTCTCCCTCCCTCAGCAGCTGCACCTCTGCTCAGAAGAGCTGGGGCCAGACTTGTATGTGTGTGTGCGCGCGCGCGCGTGTACATGCGCGCGGGCTGGGAGGGAGGAGTGGCTGGCATCTGTAGGGGATTGGGACAGGCCAGGAATAGCCCCCTTACCTTTTACAATGTTGCTTCCACAACTCTGCTACAAGAACAAACCACCAAAGGTGTCACATTGATATGTGTATGTATATATAATTCCTTCAAGGGAAATACACCGACATCTTCAGAGTTTTACTTTCGTTAGGAGTTAGGATTCTGGGTAATTTTTATTTTTTTTTTATTTATTTATTTTTTTTTTGCGGTACGCGGGCCTCTCACTGCTGTGGCCTCTCCCGTTGTGGAGCACAGGCTCTGGACGCACAGGCTCAGCAGCCATGGCTCACGGGCCCATCCACTCCGCGGCACGTGGGATCTTCCCGGACCAGGGCACGAACCCGTGTCCCCTGCATTGGCAGGTGGACTCTCAACCACTGCGCCACCAGGGAAGCCCTAATTTTTATTTTTACGTTTTTCACTTGTCTATATTTTCTGTTTGGACACACATTAATGGTGACATGAGGGAAAATCCACTGATGTACATTACTAGGGCCACCACACACGGTGCTGCAGGCTGTGCACTGCACAAGGACACCTGGCAGGGGAGTCAAAATCCAGCCTGTGTTCCCGTCCAAAAGGGGCACCGTTCTCCAGCTCGCACACAGGCTCTGTGCGGGGGTGGGGAGCGGCTCTGTGTGTAGCCACACACCCGCCCGTGCAGACGAGGGTCCGTCTCGTCCTCCCAGGTTATGAGCCCCTGGCCCCGCTCCCCTCAGCTGCTGCCTCTGTGCCTGTGTGGCAGGACCGCACCATCGCCTCCTCCCGGCTGCGGCTCCTCGAATATTCCGCCTTCATGGAGGTGCAGCGCGACCCTGACACGGTAACATAGGGGGTGGGGCAGGGTCTGTGCGGTCCAGGGCCACAGCTCAGGGTCACGGGGTTGGGAGGCCATAGGGCAGGTCTGTTCTCTTGCAGCCCCCCGCTCCCCCTGGGCCTGCACTCTCTCGAGCTCTCCTGACCCTGTACTGGGCCCTCCCCACAGTACAGCAAACACCTGTTTGTGCACATCGGCCAGACGAATCCCGCCTTCTCAGACCCGCCCCTGGAGGCAGTGGATGTGCGTCAGATCTACGACAAGTTTCCCGAGAAGAAGGGTGGCCTGAAGGAGCTCTATGAGAAGGGGCCCCCTAACGCCTTCTTCCTCGTCAAGTTCTGGGTGAGCTGCCCTGGTCCCTCTCTGCTCCCAAGGGTCCCCCCAGATGTGCGATGCACCCAGGCCTACCCTACCGACCCCCTCTCCCCGGCCCTGTGGGCACTGTGCGGGCTATGTATGCCCCCAGCCGCAGGGCGGGATGCCTCCCTGGGCCTCGGACAGCACCTTAGGCCGCCCCGCCCCCTCCTCCAGGCCGACCTCAACAGCACCATCCAGGAGGGCCCGGGCGCCTTCTACGGGGTCAGCTCCCAGTACAGCTCGGCCGACAGCATGACCATCAGCGTCTCCACCAAGGTGTGCTCCTTTGGCAAGCAGGTGGTGGAGAAGGTGGAGGTGAGTGTGGAGGGGTGGAGCTCTGGGCGGGTGAGTGCCCAGCCACCTGCCACTTTGGGGGTGCAGACTAAATGGACTGGGAGCCACGACAGCTCAGGCCTTTGGGGGTCTGCATGGTGGGTGGGGGGTGTCCTAACCTCTTTTAATGCACGGGCTTAGAGCTAATCCGGAGTTCCAAAGTGATGTGTAGAGGTCACTTTGAGGGTTTAATCGAAAAGTATATGATGAACAGCGTCCTGGAGAACTTCACCATCCTGCAGGTGTGGAGGCGGTGGGGGGAGAGGGCGGCGTGGGGGTCATGGGAGCACCCCAGGCACAGGGGCCTCGAAGCAGGGGTGGCCAGACCCATTCCTCAGAGGAAGAGATCGAGCCCCAGAAAGGAGAAGGCTCTGCTCAGCCCGCACGCCCCATGGCCCTGTGCCACCTGACCTCCCGCATCTTCCTACCCGGCCCCCAGGTGGTCACGAGCCGGGACTCCCAGGAGACCTTGCTCGTCATTGCTTTCGTCTTTGAAGTCTCCACCAGCGAGCACGGGGCCCAGCACCACGTCTACAAACTCGTCAAAGACTAGGGTGCCCTCCGCCCCCACCACCACAATCCAGGACGAGCATCTTCTCCACACACCTGCCTGGCACCCCTAGGGGTCCAGGATTGAGGACTCATCCACCTGCCAGGCCTCAGGCCCAGGACCCAGGAGGCCTCCCCATCTACCCTGCACACACACTCCCTGCCACTGTTCTGCGCTTTAACTGAGGGAGAAGAGAGGAGAGCTCAGCGGTGGGGCAGCCTGGCGGTTACGCTGACCACCGTACCCAGCTCTGCCCAGCCTCGAAAGACTGGGAGGACACCTTTGAGCCCAGGCACCCATGGCCGCTGGCCCCTCACGGGACTGTGACGGGGGGGTGAGGGCAGAATGGAGACCAAGGGAACCGGAGTGCAGAGGCCCCAGAAGGAGAGTGTTGAGTTGGGGTCAAGTTGAGAAGAAGAAAGAGGAGCCCACACTTTCTGTGCGCCTGCTGTGTGCCAGGCCTCGTGCAGGCCCCCAAGTGCCTTGTGCCATCCTCAGACCCTGCACGGCAAGCGTGGGGCTCGCTATCTCAGTGGAGGGACCTGTGGGAGGGGTGGGCGGAGTTGGAGTCCTCCCCCGGCGCTGCCTGTCCCTAGAGCCCAGGTTTATGCTACCTCCCTGGAGTGGGGGCTGGCCACGGGGGCAGGAGGGAGGGTCTGCACTGAGGGGCCAGCCGGCTGGATTGGGGGCCTGAACAGACCACCTCCTTCCAGAGCACGGGGGACTCCTGTGCGGCCCTCAGAGCTGCCTGATCCAGGTCCAGTCCCGAGCCACCCAGCAGCCTCCCGATGGACGAAGGCTTCCAGGGGCAGGCCCAGGCCTGAAGCAGGCTGGAGGGTCAGGTGGGAGGATGAAGCCCCAGCCCCTGGGCAGGCCACTGGCCCAGGGACAAGGGGTAGCGGAAAAGTTTGGCATTTTCTCTTGCCTACGACTTGCGTCTGGTGGTGAACCCTCGGGGGGCACCTGTCCCTTCTGTTTTCCCCACCTCAGTCTCTCTGGCCTGGAGCAGCAGCTCTCCACACCCCGTTCTGGGATTGAAGGTTAACCCTTCCCCGGCAGCCCCTTCTCAATACCCAGGCTCCTCGGCCCCCAGCCCCGTCCTCCCGCTGCCCGTGGGTATTTATGAGTTTCGTATGAAGTACTGTGCCCCTTCCTCCCCCCGCCCGGCCGCCCCTGAGCTTCCTGAAGGTCCTCACAGTTTGCATTATCGCTCAGGCCACCTCCAAACCCAACCTAGGTTTTATAATGTATATTATATATTTGTTGTGTATTTTTTAAATCCAGCTGTGATGGGTTATATCATAAATGTGGCGCAAGGCTGGCGCAGGGGCCCTCAAGGCCCAGCTCCTGCTTAAAAAAAAAAAAATTAAAGTTATTTGTTTGTGGGTTAGTCGTGTGACCAGTTGTGTGCCATACCTCTGGGTTTGGACAGCTTCGGGTGGGCATTCCTCGTGGGTCAGGTCCTGGTGTGTCACCCCACTCCACTCCGTCTCTGCTGGCGGGCCCCAAGCGCTCCCACACTCAAAATAGATAGGATTTGGAAATTCCCTCGTGGTCCAGTGGTTAGGACTGCGCGCTTTCACTGCCGAGGGCCCAGGTTGGATCCCTGGTTGGGGAATTAAGATCCTGTAAGCTGAAGAGCACGGCCAAAAAAAAGAAAAAGAAAATAGGATTTAGGGGTCTTGTGAAAGTTTGGCCAACTCCAACCTTTTTCCCACCCCTCCTGCCATGAGTTGAGCACTGAAGTGAGCCTTATGTTGCCTTGTCTCTTTAAATGAAGTGACTTGCCCCAGGTGACTTCAATACTGAGATGGGCCCCCTGTTAAATCCCCACAGTCCACAGTGGCTACTACTGGTTCTCACCGCCCCATCCTCACTCCACACATGAGGAAAGAGCCTCAAGGAGGTGAGTACTCCCGAAGTGGATGGCTGCTAGCCGGGGGGCGGTGGGGTGAAGCTCGACTCCAACCTGCCCCTGTCTGCCTGGGAAAACCTCAGTGTCCTCAGTGGACATGGGTTGTTTATCAGAAATTCAAATTTAACTGGGCATCCTGTATTTTCATTTGCTGAATCTGGCAACCCTACTCTAGAATCTCATCTTCTAGATCATTCTGGTCCAACCTCCAATTTTGCAGATGGGGAAACAGAAGAGGTTAAATGCTCTTCTCACTCAGCTGTCAGTGGTAACACCAGGATTTGAACCTGGTCTTCTGACTTTAAGCCCAGGCACTTGGTATACTATTAAATAATCAGGCGGCCTTTTGTCTTGCTCCACTGCACTGGAGGGACCCAAGACTGTTGCTTGCAGGATGGGGAGTGTGCCTGGAGCCCCAACCAAGTGGGAGGGGTTCCTGGAGATGGAAATGGTTTATAAAAGACCCACCATGTGCTATGCCTAGGGCTGGATGCAAAATCCAGTCTCTACTAATAGGTGACTGTATGTGTTGGGTGCTTGAATCATCATCACGTGGGTTGCCCTCATGCTCCTGGAGTAAACAGCCTGCAGGTGGTTTCTATTAGAATACTGTAGGTGAAATATGGCTGGCCTCCTCACTGGCCACCCCCCACCCCCATATACGAATGTAACAGATACAGGGGCACAGGGGCACAGGGGCAGGTGATAACTACATAGTTTTGAGGTCTCAAAATAGGGAAGGAACCAGGATAAGAAGGTGGGTCTTGTGAGCCCAAAGCCCAGGGCTCTCTCCTGGAAGTGGCTCTCCCTGACCAGGGTTCTGTGGAAAGCTGTAAGAAAAGGCCAAGAAAACAGGGGCCCAAAGAAGAGGCCGGTAGTTCTCTTTCCTGCCCATCTTGTTTCTGATGTCCCTAGGGAAGATGGAAGTGGGCCATCATTTTGCCAATTCCACAGTCAAAGCCTGAGAAGTCCTGGGGTTTCATGGGGGTTCTTTATTTCCTTCTAGTACAAATGCTGGAGAACTGGGGCTCCCCAGATATCTGAACCCTGAATTCTAACTCAGATGCACACTAAGCTTTAGTCTAAAGCCTAAAATCATCCTACAGGCTGGGGTTTAAGATAGCTCAACCCTCATTTAGAAGCGAATCAGTCTGCCACCACACGTGTTCTCCGTGGTTTGCTTTGCTTTCCCATTCTGCCTCCTGCTTTTTCCTTTCGTCTCTATCATGGTGCCATGGGCCTCTGGAGCGCAAGCACCACGGCTCTAAACAGCTTCTGGGCAGGCCAGCAGAAGGTGGTGAGTCATATTGGTTTAATATAGACTTAGCTTTTAAGTACTCCTACCCCAGTACATAAGGCATAGATTTATAAAGTGGAGTGGGTTTAATTTTTAAATTCAGGTGATGCAACTCAATAATCCAGTAGGACTCAAGTTCCCAAGTATTTCTAAAACATTCCTATAGTTTCCAAAACTATTTTTAAGGATTTCAATCCTTGGCTCTTTTCAAACAAGAGGGTGTGACTGATTCTGAAGGCACCTTGTTCTCCCCACTCATCACCATTAATGAGATAGATGTCCTTGGGATGGCCTCCATTCAATCTGTCCTAAAGCCAACCAAGGCAGACAAGCAGGGACTGGTGTGCCCGCTCTGGTGCACACGTGTCTGCAGCTATACCTAACTGCCATTTTACAACTGCTGTTTAACCGAACACTGAGTGCCTGGCACTGCGCAAAGCCCGTCATGCTTTTAGTAGGTACCACCATCAGCTGCACTTTCAGATGAGTTTTCTGGAAGTTAAGAGGCCGGCTCAGCAGCCTCCCACGGCTCCTGAGTGGCAGAGCTGGGATTCACTCGGGCGCTGGGGGAGGGGCCTCAGCCCACAGACAACCACCTGGCTGGTCTTCTTCCACCCAAGAAATTGTATGCACAGTGTCATGGGAACCTCCTCTGAAACCCTTGCTCCACCGTGACGCTGCTCATTGATAGCACAGCTGTTGGTGCAAACAATTGTCTTCCTGGCTTCTAGAAGTGGTTTGCTTTTATCTCACAGGCCCTGTGATCATTATGGCTCTCAGGGTTGGCCACCAAAGGTGCACTGGGGCCCACCTTAGCAAGCGAGACCTGCTTGTTTCCCTTCACCTAATGGTTCTCACGTCTTTTATTTTCTCTTGCTGTACTCAGCTTTGTAAAAGACAGGGTATAAAATACACTCATACTTGGGCTTCCCTGGTGTCAACCACTGCGCCACCAGGGAAGCCCATCAATTACTTTTTATATTAGATTCCTCTAGTCATCAAATCACAAGTTTTCCTGCCTTATTTGAGCTGTTACCTTTCTCTGATTACAAAAATCAAAGAACTTCAGAAAATCCCCTAAATCACATAAACTCCCAGCTTTGAATGTGGTCAACATTAGTATGTAAGCTTCCAATCACTTTAACTAGGCATAAAGTTTTTTTCTTTCAGTAAAATTGGATCCTAACTAGTTTCACAGCCAGCTTTTCCCCCTCCTTACCCATTGGGAACATTGTTCAACAAGCCTAGGTATTTCATCACTCCTAACTGTGGTTAAGGAGCAAGTTAGGCCTATCACCACCTTGAGAACCAAAATTCTCTGCTCATCACAAGATTAGCTACTTTACCTACAGTTATAACTTGAAAGCTAAAATGACAACTCTTTTGGTGAATACCTTGTGCTCTTCACTGTTCAAATACAGATAAAGCTTGTTTTGAGAAGGTGCAGCATTTTTTATTTATGCTTTGATTAGCCTTTCAGCTCTAGTTCCTTTATTTACCAAAGTTAAATGAGGCAGATTAAAGTCAAAGGTTAGGGACTTCCCTGGTGGTCCAGTGACTAAGACTCTGCACACTCCCAATGCAGGGGGCCCGGCTTGGATCCCTGGTCAGGCAACTAGATCCCTCATACAACAACTAAGAGTTCAAGCCACAACTAAAGATCCACCGTACAGCAACTAAGACCCGGCGCAGCCAAATAAAATATTGTAAAAAATAAAGTCAAAGGTTAAGTCACAGGTATTTCCCACCACACCAGAGCCACCTTTCCAGTGCTGGGTGCTGGAGGCAAGAACGGCAACAGGAAGTTCCTCAGGCCAGGGAGGGGGCCTAGAAGTTTCCACAGGCAGATTCCACCCATTTACCAAACTCCCCTAGACAACAGGGTCCCTAGATTAGAGTATTATCTGGTCTTCTCATTTTTCTTCCTAAATATCTTACCTAGTAAATCACTACCCCCAAACATAAGGGTACTCAATTTGTGGGTCAAGAAAGCAAATACTAGACCAGTTTCTCAGGGTATGTGGACCACTCTAGTCAGAAGCATCTAGGAAGCCAATCCCAGGCTCACCAAACCCCAATCTCCATTTGTAACTACTTGGGGATTCCTGCAGACCAAGACCCCAAATGATTTCAAGGGATCAAAAAGCCCTCCAAACAAAAAGCCCATGTTAAGAACTGCTGGCATACCGGCCGTAGGTTAAGCATGCTGCCAAGGAAAGGCCAAGTCAGTGTCTTCCATGTGAAGGTTCTAACCCCCCCTTTCCACTAGTAACAGGCAGCAGCAGTACAGGCTGGGGTAATGGCCCCGATCTGCTCTTCTCAGGGTTATTTGAAAAACTTCAGCCCTGATTAGCAGCCCTATTAGTATCCAGGAGATCTTAATAAGACTCCATGTTTCTGAGGGCAGAAAGAATGCCCTACCTTGTCTGCAGTAAATGACTACCCATCACTGGCTCATCAGTGCAGCGCTGTGGCATGCCAGGTCAGCTCACAAAGCACCGTCCCCCCTTCCCAAAGCCACAGGAGACGGTGGTAATGGTGGGAGTATGGTTTATTTATTTATTTTTTTTTTTGGCAGTATGCAGGCCTCTCACTGTTGTGGCCTCTTCCGTTGCGGAGCACAGGCTCCGGACGTGCAGGCTCAGCGGCCATGGCTCACGGGCCCAGCCACTCTGTGGCATGTGGGATCTTCCCGGACTGGGGCACGAGCCCGTGTCCCCTGCATCGGCAGGCAGACTCTCAACCACTGCGCCACCAGGGAAGCCCGGGAGTATGGTTTATTAAGCTGTGCCTTAGTACAGGCGCTGAGGCTTGCCCATGGTGCTCTTAATGTACAAAGCCCGAACGTTCTGCCAATTTTTCTTGAGCAACGACACCAGGAAGTTGACAGCTAAGTGGATGTTGTACACAAGCTCATCATCTGTCATTTTCACGTGGCCAACAGCCACTGCCAGACACAGCACCTGTGGGGAGAGGAAGGTCAAATCAGGTTGGTGGCTAGATTCAAGAAAATGTGGAGTGGGCCCGTCTACAAGCCAGATGGCCCATCCCTATGACCTCCAGTGACCTAATGAGCAGTGCTCTGGCCCCAGACCAAGACCAGAGTTATTTGAAAAACTTCAATCCTGTTAGGTGCCTGTCACAAGTCCTAAGTATCCACAGAAATGCAAACCAGAGCTCCCACTTGGAGAACGTGGGTCAACTTCACCACTGTTCAACCTATGCAACTGGCTAGACCTTCTCACCTTCTTCATCTGGAACTTGATTGTGGACTTCACTTCATCAACTTTGGCCACCATGTTCTCATTGTGGGTCAGCAAGGAAGGGAACTTGCCAGCCTTATTCAGGCCTGGGCCCAGGATTCGTGGGATCTGCTTGATCAGAGACTCTGAAGCCAAAAAGGCATCATACTTCTTGGCTGGTAAAGAGAGGAAGCTGTTAGGACCTGGCCCCTGAAGATACCTCTAAACAACCGCAAAAGTGGCCTCTAACCAGCACTCTACCCGTTCGCCAGCTACTGAATCTTATTTTTTTTTTTTTTTGCGGTACATGGGCCTCTCACTGTTGTGGCCTCTCCCGTTGCAGAGCACAGGCTCCGGACGCACAGGCTCAGCGGCCATGGCTCACGGGCCTAGCCGCTCCGCGGCATGTGGGATTTTCCCGGACTGGGGCATAAACCCGTGTCCCCTGCATCGGCAAGCGGACTCTCAACCACTGCGCCACCAGGGAAGCCCAGCTACCGAGTCTTTTTAATCCTCTCCCCATTCCAGTATTATCTCCATCCTCTGGACTTTTACTGGCCCAACATTCACATGAAACCCGGTAGAAGTCCAGGCTGACTCACAACCCATCTTGCAATGAAAATGCTCACGCTAGTTAAGTCTGCCTGGTTTCAAATCCTGCCTTTTTAGCTACACAACTGGGTTACCTGTTTATCTGTAAAATGCTCAAATCACATAGCCTAAAGGTTAAAATGAAATATGAGAGTTTTAAGTAGAAATTTCAATTCAGAATATACCAACACCTGACCTATCTATGTGACAGTTCTCGCTTGCTTAGAAAAGAACCACTGCCTGGCTTTCTTCCCTTATTAAATCCAATCCTCAAAGCAAAATAGAATTTTCACGTGGCTAAAACATACCAGTCAAGTTAACCAACCACAGCAGATCCTTTCTGTCCTGACTCTACCCCATCATCACTTTAAAATCCAAGTGGCAGAAATACTCCTGTTCTACCACTCCAGTGAGAACTGCCTCCACCCTACCCCACATACAAAACCACACCATGGTGGGTGGGTGGCCGGGGAAGAAACACACCAGGCACACTCACCCAGCTTCTTGACCAGTTTCTTATTCTTGTTGAGTTTCTTCAGGGCCTCGATGTCCATGTGGGGGATATCCACAGCCTTGGCCTCATCACAATGCTGCTGGTCCCCCAGAACACACACGGAAAACTTGGGGCGGGGAGTGGACTTAAGCCTGCATTTTGGGGAACAGTATAGGTCACACCCAGCCCTGGGTCCCAAGGGCAGGTGAAGGGGTCTGGGATCGCTGCAGTACTGAGGCTTACCCAGAGCGTCCGCATTCACCAACAGCTAGTCTGGCTTCTCAAACTAGCCGGCGGGCTCAGCCAAAGCCTCCCCACGCCTCCCCTCTTGTTTTAAGACCCAGGGTGGGGGTCCGTCCAGCCACGCCTGCCCGGAGCAGGGGGTCTGCACTACCCGGGCACTTCAGTGCCACACGTGCCTGGCCGCCTCGGGCTCAACGGGAGCCTGAAGGGAGGAGACAGGCATGGGGACACTGAGGGCTGGGTGGGATCAGAACGGTGCCAACCTGACGGTGCCCGAGAAGCGTTTGTCCTTCTGAGGGTCATAGTTCTTCAGGCTTATCTGAAGCTCCACCGTCTCCAAAAACCTTAAAAAAGCGTAACAAAGTTATCGGACCGTCCGCGGCTTCCCAAAGCAGCCCTCCGCGGAAGTCCGCGCTTACTTCCGGCGCTTGCGCTGGTTCCCGTGCAGGACTTCCCGCACTGCCTCGTAGAGGGTGTCTCGGGAGACTTTGCTGCTGCAAGAAGGAAACAAGACGAGCGCTCAGGACCAGCGAGCAGTAGACCAATCCGTTGGAGTGTCAGAAGGCTCAGGCTCGGGGATGGTCCACAGAATACTCCCCGGGTATTGCGGACGCCAAGTGAGGCAATCTGGACCAGATGCAAACCCCGGGGAAGAGGGGCCCTACTGGCGGCCGGCCTTGGCACGCGAACTCCAACGCTAGGCCCGTAGGCCGAAACCTGGCAAAAATGCCCCGCTACGAAGCATAAGCAAGGACCCCCGATTCCGCCCGTAGTGGCTCCCTCCCCACGGGGGCGCCCGGAGGCGCGGATGAGTACGGATATCACTCTAAGCGCCACTAACCTCATAGCTCCTGGCGCCGCGATAACCGGAAAAGAGACAACTCAGTTCGCGCACGCGCTCAAATAGGACCTGGTTATCGCGAGAGATTCCTTGTTCCCGCGGCTTCCCCTTTGAGAGCAGTCGGGTGGCTCAGTGCCGGGGGTGGGGCGCCCCCGCAGCCGCGTGTTGCACTGCTAGACCTACGCGGAGACCACAGAGCTGCGGCGGTCCCGGGCGCCCGTTGCCACCAGCAGCTGCCCCACGCCCTTAGGGAAGAGGCTGGGCCCAGGGCGGTGAGCTGCAGTAGTCACACTCCTGGGTGCCGCCGCGTGCCGGCCGCTGAGAGTGCAATTCCGACATATTTGTCCCTTAAACCTCCACGCTTCCTCCTGACCTTAGAACCTGCTTCACTTCTCAAAAGCAGGCTTTGCTCCTGACCTCTCTCCCTCATCATCTTGTTCTAACGGGGGCTCACGGCTTCTGAGGAAGTTGTGGGAAGGGAAATGTCGAGTTCTCTTCCCGGCGCCTCAGAGCCTGCGGTGGGGAGGAGCGGGTAAGGTTCTGTGATGAACTTTCATCTGATAGTTGACTCAGTAACATCTCCAGGTTGTGTCTTTTTGTTTGTTTTTTAAATATTTATTTTGGCTGCGCTGGATCTTCGTTGTGGCATGTTTAGTTGCAGCATGTGTTTTTTTTTTTGTTTTGTTTTGTTTTTTTTGTGGTACGCAGGTCTCTCACTGTTGTGGCCTCTCCCGTTGCGGAGCACAGGCTCTAGACGTGCAGGCTCAGTGGCCATGGCTCACGGGCCCAGCCGCTCTGCGGCATGTGGGATCTTCCCAGGCCAGGGCACGAACCCGTGTCCCCTGCATCGGCAGGCGGACTCTCCAACACTGCGCCACCAGGGAAGCCCTGTGTGATCTTATTTGCGGCATGCGAACTTTTAGTTGCAGCATGCATGTGGGATCTAGTTCCCTGCCCAGGGATCGAACCCGGGCCCTCTGCATTCGGAGCGCTGAGTCTTTCCCACTGGACCACCAAGGAAGTCCCCAGGTTAAGTGTTTACTATGAACAAGGCACCTAGCTAAGTGCTGTGGGAATATAGTTGTAGAACACAAGCCCACAGTATTGCACACCCTGTCTTTCCTGTCCAATAGGCCCATCCTGTTCTCTGCTCACAGTAATCCCAGGAGCCCTTCAAATCCCTCCTCAAAAGCCATCATCTGCCCAAAAGTCTTCCCCAACTCCAGGCTGAGTCACCCTCACCCTCAAGCCCCCCTCCCCAGTGCAGGATGCACAGCCCACCCACGTATTCAACAGCTCTGATAGGGCTGGGGTGGGTTGTATCATACATGATCTGGCCCACAGAACTCTACCACCTTCCCCTCACCGAACATTTCCCTTGGAAAAAGATGCCCCTGTCACTGAGCAGGGTGGGGGTGGCGTAGTATGTGTTAGTTTTCAGCAAACACCCAGAGTTAGTAGGAAGGCAGGCACTGCTTCTAATAAGACATTACTGAACTTCCTGCTTTTTATGAAATACCACTGATAAATTATTATTTAAGTCAGAAACAACACAGAGGATCATAACATACACTTGAGCACAAGAGATCTGTGCTAAACATACAGGTCTCCCGGGGCTCCTGGAGCATCACTGTCGTCCACTCTGGGTCTGCTTTGACCCTGCTGAGGCCTATCTTAACTCCTATTTTATTTATTATTATTATATTTTGGCCACATCTCACAGCATGTGGAACTCCCCCAACCAGGGATCCAACCCTCGTCCCCTGCAATGGAAGTGCGGAGTCTTAACCGCTGGACCATCAAGGAAGTCTGATGCCTATCTTAAAGTGTCTGTCCCCACAGCCTGAGGTAGAAATGACAAGGAGGCAGCCCAGGCTCAGCAGCTCTTGGTAATACAACTCACCCAGCCCCCTTAGCCCCAGACCCTTCCTGCTGGCTGAGAGGCCCAGATGGCCTCTCTGCAGCCTGGAGCAGGGAGACAGTTGACCCCTGGGATGGCCAGGCTCAGCCCTGACCACCAGGCAAGGGGCAGGATGAGGTGCTCAGGGCAGAAGTGTCCTTCGGGAATCTCATGAGGGAGGTCGGAGAGGGTGGTCCCTTGGTGGATGGTCAGGGGGCCAGATGTCTCAGGGCAGCCTGCAGGGACTTCTTCAGGAAAGTGGTATTGAGCTCCAGAGCTGCAGCCAGGCCCAGCCTCTGGGGCTCACTGATCTGGAGAGAAGGAAGAACCATGTCTGGACTCTAGCAGCTGATCTCTCCCCTCTGCCTCTGGGCTCTGTTTAGTTAGAAGAGAGAAATCCAGGACACAAGGACAATAGGAGGAGATGACTCCCTGAGCAATCTATCCTCATTATCTCACCATGGTTAAGCAAGGTGCTTGGATTCAGGTAGACCTGGAGTCAAATACTAACTGCACAACATACTATGTCAGCCATATTAAGAATAGTTGACAATTATTAGGTGCTTTCTATTGGGCAGCACTTTATATGCATGACTTCATTTAATCCTCACAATCCTCCCATTTTACAGATGAGGAAACTGAGGTTCAGAGACACTCCACTGTGGCTGCCACATTCCTTCTGGACCACTCTTTCTTCCCTGACCTGTTGCTGCAACCTCTGACCCATCTCTGCCCTGTACCTTCACTCTCCAATCCCCACTCCTTGCCAAGGCCAGAGGTTTCTTTACAGAATACAAATCTAATCAGGTCACTCCAGCTGAAGGCCCTGAGATAACCTCTGATGCCTCATATTGCAGGTCCTTCCAGGATCTACAGAGTCTTCAGAGGATCCAGGAGCTTCCTGAAATTGTGCGTAAGATGTGTATTCATATTTCCGTTTTTCTGGGAGGATGTATGCCTTTCACCAAATCATCAGATAGGCCTGTGATCCCAAGAAAAGGGTTAAGAGCCAAGAGAAGACGTGGTCTTCAAGATAAAGTCCAAACTCCTCAACATAACCTACAGGGCCCTCCATTAGATGCTACCATGACTTGGCAATGTGACCTCGGGCGAATTACTTTAACCTGCGTCTCAATTTCCTCACCTATAAAATGGAGCTTATAAAATAGCATCTTCTCATAGGACTAACATCTGGAATAAACTAGTGAGTTAACATATGCAAAGGGCTTAGAACGATGCCTGGAACATATCAGGGGCTACAAGTATCAGCTCTCAGTATTTTAGCTCTCTAACTTCATCCCCTACAGCCACCTACTCTTGGGATTTTAGGCCTCAGCTACAATGATGTACCTGCAGATCCCCTGGGACATTGAGTGCTTACACCGTTTCCTTTGCCCGGAATGCCCTTTCCTTCATCTCCGCCCTTGACTACCACTCACCCTTTAAGAGTCAGGAAGCCTGTCCCAACTCCCAACCACAAACAAGGTTTAGTTGCCCCCTTTTCCTCTGTCACCAAATGCCCTGTGCACACCTTTCACCTGGCTCCTACCAGATATTACAATGAGCCAGTTATCAACTCTCTCCCCTCTCACTAACTGGGGGAGAGGGTCAAGTCCAGGACAGAAACTGTGATATGGTCACTGTTGATTCCCTAATGCCCCAGATAGCATCTGGCCCACAGCAGTGTTGGCTGGATGAATGAACTCCTAAGCAGTCTCACTCCCCTGTCTTGGGCTTGAACTTGTGGTTTCCAAGGCTAACACTCAGGGTTTTCTCCCTGACAAACATATACCCTCGTGGCAGGCTCAGAGCAGTAGAAGCAGCCCTCATGGCCCTACCAATACTCACATTGGCCCGATACTTGGTTACCACTGTCAGCATGAGCTTGGCATAGGCCATGGACGTGGTGGCTGCTGGCCCCTCTTTACAGAGTTTCTCCATCAACACACTGAACTTCTCAGAGGGCATCTCCACCTGCACACATTAGGAGATCAGACAGTAGCACAAGAAAGGGCCCTGGATTCAACTCCCAACTCCATCACTTCCTAACCAGGTGACCCTGTGCAGGTCACTTAACTGAGACTCAGTTTCCACATCTATAAAATGGGGCTCATGATGTCAAACTCTGAAGACTGTGAAAAGGATTAAATGAGATTATGCACATAAAGCCTAGCACACAGGTCTCAAAAAATGGTGGCCACTGTTGCACAGGCTCAGATTAGGAGATGGGGGACAAGGATCCCTCGCCTGGCTTAGTGGTTGAAGATATAAAGGAGTGAGGTCCCAAGGGGGCCCTGGCAGTATAATAACAACAGATCTTCATAGTCACAATTTAATAAACACTTATTATGCGTTAGGTACCATTCTGAGCACGTTACACCAATTATACCATTTAAACCTCACCCCAGTTTTATGTGGTAGGTGCTATCATCACTCCCCTTTTGCAGATGAGGAAACTGAGGCATAAAGAGGTTAAGTCAACTACCTACGTTATAAACAAATGAGGCAGAATTTTAGGTACTGATGTATGGAAAAACTGCCGAAATGTACTGTTAGATGAAAAAAGCAAAGTGCAGAGCACTGAGCTTGGTGTGTTACCATCTATGTAAAAGGCAGGGGAAAAGTAAATTTCACCATGTGTCCTTGTATATAGACAGCATCTCTGGGAGGGTTCCCCTGCAACTGGTAACACTGATTAGCCCTGTGGAGGGGAATCTCAGTGGCTGGGGAAAATTTTTTCACTATATCCTTTTAAGCGTTCAAAATTGTGAACATATGAATCTATTACCTATTCAAAAATAAATTAGGCACTGTCCCTGGCAGTCCAGTGGTTAGGACTCCGCACTTCCACTTCAGGGGGCACGGGTTCAATCCCTAGTCGGGGAACTAGGATCCCACATGCCACGCAGTGCGGCCAAAAAATAAATTAATTAAATTAAAAAATAAATTAAATTTACACACACACATCAAAAAGTCCCTCCCCAAGGCCACACAGCTATTAAGAGGCAGAGCTGGGATTCACCGTGCAGTCAGCTCTCTGCTACCGGCCTTTCAAGCCCCTGGACCCTCCCACTGTCACGGGCACCCTGCTGGAGGGCAGTCATCCTGCTTGCCCCTCCATCACTGAAGGGGTCAGACACCCAGGAGCTGCACACCCAGCCACAGCACTGCAGCACTTCTTTGTCCACTCTTCCTCAAGGCAGCCTGCTCACCTGCCGCTCCAGGAGTGACTGCAACACCAAGAAAGTCTCTTCCTTCCAGGGAAGCTCCAAGATCTGTCTGCAAGGCACAGGCCCCAGTGAGGAAAGCTCAGCCTCCCACCTGAGCCTGAGTATCTACTGCTCCTACCCCAAGGCAGGGCAAGGCCCTGGGGACAGCCAAGATCTCCAGCCAACAGAGGAAGTAGTCAGAGCCCTCCGATGCTGGTGGCCATCTAGCAGCCACTGCTGCAGAGCCCATACTCAGTGCTGGGAAGGCCACAGCCCAAGACCCCCGGGACCTGACATGAAGGATTTGGCAGTGAGAGGTACAAAGGTCCCCTGGAAAATAACCAGGAGTTGATAGTGCCTCCTGAGTTTGAAGGCGGAGAACGACCCAGGGAAGAGGAGGATGATGATGGGTGAGATGACACAAAGGAGGCTTCCTAGAGAAGGTGAGACCTCCCTGCGGAACCCAGCCCACGGTGAGGTCCACTCCAGCTGCACCTACTGTCCTCAGCTTGTTTGGAAAAGCAGGATGTCACATGGAAACGGTGCGGCTTCTTGGGTGCACAGACTTGGGTTTGATCCCAGGCTTTTGCACTTGCTGGCTGTGTGACCTTTGGCCACCTCCCTCAACCTCTCTGGGCTTCAGTTTTTGCATCTCTAAGGCGGCCACAGCACTTACCTCACAGGATTGCATGAAGACTAACGAAGTAATAAATCTAAAGCACAGAGAAAGTGCTCAATAACTGGTGGCTGGTAGTATTTTTGCAACTGTCCCCTTCTCGTATTATACTTAGCATTTCATATTTCATGTTAGTGTCCAGTGAGATCTCACCTACTCATTATTTCTACATGTCTGTATCTTGACTCCCCAATTTTGATACCTAAATTTAACACCAATTTAATAACAATATTTGAGCACTCACTAGGTGCCAAATACTGTGCCGAGGCCATTATATGCATTATCACATTTACTATCTAGAAAAACTCTACAGAGTTCATACATGGAAACAGAGGCTCAGAGAGATGGAATAACCTGTTTAAAACTCACACATTTAAATAAAAGGCAAGGTTGAGACCTGCAACCATGTCTGTCTGACTCCAGAGCCAGTGCTCTGAACCACTACGCCATGTTCCAACTACGCCAAGAACTCAAGAGCAGGAGTGCCAGCCTTCGCATTCCCGGGGGCACCTGGCACAGAAGACTGAAACCCTGGGCTTGGGAAGGTGCATGGGATGGCAACTAACAGGGGCCCACAGGTGGGAAGGCACAAGCCAGGCTCAGGACAGCGAGAGGGGGCAAGTGGCTGTGCCACTGCCTGTATTTCAGGCACGGGGCCTGGTACCCAGCCGGCTCCAAGTCCAGAATGCCAAGAGCAGGTTTGGCCAGAGGGAGGAGGTGCGGGTGGGGCCAGCGTGGAGCTTGTACACTCACCCCAGCATTAGAGCCTGCATGTCCGGCTCCAGGGCCTCGTCCTTTGTAAGGCAACACAGTAACTCTGTTTGAGCTGGACCTGGGTGGGCAACAGCAGAGGGGAAAAGTCTGGGAGCAGCTGGCAGGAGAGAATGGGGCTAGCAGGGAACAAAATGCCTGGCCCTTTACAGGTGGCATCTTCAGGGAAGCAACAGGTATCTTCATTTATTGAAAACTCAGCTCCTGCCAGGGCCACCCGGGGAGTGAAGGGTGCTGGGAACAGACAGGGAAGAGCTACCAGGCCTGGGGCCCATTCCAGAATTACCTATTCCTGGGGCTTGGAGCACAGGGCCAAGGAGGGCTCTGCAGACGGCGTAGGTGTACTTAGTACAGAAGGAGGTCAGGGCAGTTGTGAGCAAGCGGGAGGCTGAGGAAGTCAGGGAGAGAATCTACAGCCAACGGGGAGGAAAATATTAATTTCTTTCTTCCTTCCTATCAGTGTTTATTGAACATGTATTTCAGAGGCGCACACATTACAGTACAGAGAAAAAAGAAGTTCTTTTATCTAGGACTCACATGGATCCACTCATTGGAAAGGACACATAGCTCCCTTCCCCAGCTCTCAAATCCCTGATCCCAAACCCCAAATCCCTTCCACTTCTGTAAGGATCTGGGGCCCAAGAGGGAGGAGTTAGATGCCAGGTGGGTAGATGGCCTAGGGGGTTATGCCCTTCCCTTGCCCCAGGCTCCCCAGACAAGCAGATGCATGCAAGGCTGGGAACCCCCTCTCCCACCCTACTGAGGGTTCAGACTCTCTCCCTCACTGTCCCTGGCACTCCATGTGCATCCCAGCGCACCTACCCGTCCAAGGAAGAGGCTCCTGGTCAGCACAGTAGCATTGCTGAGGCTGAGGTCTGGTGAAAGGGCCAGCAGCCAGGTGCAGAGCTGCAGGAGACCTGTGTCCGAGAGCTGCGGGAGCTGCAGCTGGGCACACACCAGGTCCACCTGCCAAGGCGGAGGGAGGACACCGGGACACTCAGCCTATCTCTGCTGGGCTGTCTCAATCCAACCGGGCAGCAGAAGGGGCAGGGCCAGGACACTCCAGAGTAAGGTAAGGTGGGGAGAGCTGCCCTATGGGGAGGAACCAAGGGCTAAAAGAAACCACTGAGGGTCACCCCTGCCCCTGAGACCAAAAAACCCAACAAAATCCCCTCCCCAAATTCCTACAGGAGGCAGGGAAACACAAACTTAAATGGAGAGAGGGACCGTGTCCTCAGGGCCAGGTGGTTTTTCTGGACTCACCTGGCCAGGACTGCATTCGTGGAGAAGCTGCAGCTCAACTGGTGGGGTGCCCTCCAGCCCTTCCAACCCCTGGGAAGGCAAATCCCATGTTAGGACCTGCAGAGCCCTCAGTGACAAGTCACTGATGCCACCCCTTCAACTGGCAGAGTGGATGGCTAAGGACCCCAGAAGGTGCTACTAGAGGAGAGGAACTTGCCTGGAGTTAGAACCTGTCTCAGGTTAGACAACATACTTGGACCAAGAAAAGCCTTTGCAGGGACTGTCCTCAGACCTTCATTCCAACCCCCTCACCCAAACAGCCTGTGCCTCACTGCACTGGGGCTTCCCTGGGCACAGCTGGGGTCCAGGCAGGGGGCGGTAGAAGGGCTATGGGTAGCAGAGTAGGGCCAGTCACCTTCCCGAGGGTCTTGAGCAGCTGCTGCAGCCTGGGAACTTGTTCCTGCAGAGGAGAGCCCAGTCACTGCTATGTCCCCACCCACGCAGCATGGCCCCCAACCCAGACCCAGCCCCCTCTCTGAGAAGGCCCCAGGTCAGGGGGCACTAGCAGGCAAAGATGATTCAAGAGAGCCAGAACGTAAACCTTGCAAAGTGCTTAAAGAACTCAAACTAGACAAGACCTATGTAAACCCAACTGAACAGACTTGTCTTCTCTGCATACATCCTAATGGGGGCAGACCCAGGCCTTGGGCTGGGAGGACAGGCTGGATGCTGGTATGATTCCCCCATTCCCATAAGATGGGTGGCAGGGGTAGCTCCAGAGCCTTTCCTCTTCCGTGGTACCCTTAACCTCACACTATTGATCATTAGGTCAAGGGCTCCCACCTCCAGTAACTCGTGTCCCCACCCCCTCCTCTGTAGAATCTGTGGAGCAGAAACCACATTCCCTCAACCCCACCTCCTTCCCCTTGCTCCACGGACTACAGTCATCCGAGGTGGGACACAGTATCCCAACCGGCTTAAACCCCCCATTCCTGAAGAATCACTCGAAAGCAGCCTCCTCACCCCAGTACCTGGATAGCTCTGGGCAACTCCAAACTCTCAGGTAGGCCCTTAGCATCCTCTAGACTCTGACCAGCCTCACTGGGCTTAGCCCCCAAAACAGGCTGGTTCTTAATGGACGATGCACCTCCTCCATTGGCCAGGGATTCCAAAGATTCATGTTCAGGTCTGTTTTCCTCATGACTTTCTTCTTCTTCCTTTTCCAAACACCGGAGCCTTTTGGGGGCCCTCTTCCCCTCAGGACTGGCAGGCTCTTCCTCCGCTTCCTTTCTGCGTTTCCCAGGCCGCTGGGAGTCCTTGTCCTCCTCCTGTTCTGTCCCTTCGGGATCTGGAGCCTGGGGCAACTTCAACTTCCTGCCCCCTTGGCCCAGCTGCCTACACAGGCCTCGGAGCTGTCTCTGGCACCTTTTAGACAGTGGGGACACTCCCTCAGTGGAGACCCCAACACCCAGATCCCTTCGCAGAAATTCCCCAAGGGCCCGGAGCCAGGGGTCAGGGTCGGGGCTTGGATCCTGCCGCAAAATCTGCAGCACAGGGCGGAGACTGCTTCCGGGCAGCGACGGCCAAACAGCCATCAGTAGGGACATCAGGTTCCTCCGGCATAACGGGGGCAATCGCAGCAGCAGTGGTTTCCTGGGTAGCAGAGGGAGAACAAGCAGTTAAGAGTGTCTTGCTGAAAGGAACACAGGGCAGACTGGGTAGAGCCAGAGGCTAGATGGCACCGGACAGATGGGGGCGCTGGTGGGCAGTACCTGCGAGTCTGTATGGATGGAGGAGGGGACAGCATGGAAGTCATTCAACAAGTGGGCATCTATTCTACACTACACTAGGCCCTGCTCTTTGACATCTCCTATTTCAGCTCAAAAATTCATGTTGAAACCTACCCTATAATGATCCATGCTTGTTTTATGTAAGAAAGAAAAAGAAGCCCTTTCCCAAACTTTACGTAAAAATAATACTCCAGAATACTGAGCAACGCTTAGCCTGCAGCCCTGTGCTCCCCTTGGCAGTCCACTGGAACTCACAGGGTCACATCTGTCCAGCTCTGATGTTCCTTTCACTGAACTGAGTTCCTGAGAGGCAGAAGCAGTGTCTCTTTCCTCTGTGTCCCAGTACCCAGCACAACACCAGCCTAAAGCAGGCACTTGGTGCACATTTATTGACTGAATTAAATCTCTGAGAATAAGTTTCACAGATCAGCAAGACTGCTGTGGACAGAGCAAAGCAGCCATCTGTAACGTGACAAAGGCACGAATGCAGATGCTATGTGACCTGAGGCTTGCTGGAGTGGCAAGCAGGTCATGAGTTCATCTAGCCCACCACCCATCACGCCTCTGCACCTCTGTATACATGACTTTGTGGGGCTGTTTGTCAACACACGCAGAGGCACTTGGGATATATAAGAGAGGAACGAAACCTTTTATTTTTTTGTGGAGAAAAAACACTAAATGAGAGAAAAAACTGGAGTAAAAGTTAAAAAGATCGTCAATTTGTGGTGGAGGATACTGAAGTAGAGAAGTTGGGAAGAGCCTACTCCAAGGACTTTTACCTTTTTTGTGCATGGATTCCCTTATCAGAATAAGAGGGTTAAATGCATAAAATACATAGCATTACAAAAGAAAACAATTATACTGCAGTACAGTTCTATCCAGGGACCGCAGGTTACGTTCCATTCCCCTTACTCTGTCCAGAAAGAGCCAGACCATTGGGTAAACACTTCTAGAGCGTCCAATTTGCGGATTCAGAAAATTCTCTTGAAAGAAATTCAAGATGGAGTGTGGGAAGAAAATAATAGAACTTCTATTTCTATTTATCTAAAACATACAAAATAAGTATTACAAATATTTAAAATATGGATTGGCCCTCCAAATTCCAGTGTCCAACCCAATTCTTAGGGAGGGGTATTCAAGGAGAGTGGGAGGGCTGCTCTTCAGCCCCCTAGAGGCTGAAGGTGGCACCTCACTACGTTACCTTCTGTATTTTACTTAACTAGATAGTTAAGTGCATCTATGGACGCTGTATTATCTTTCTTAACAAAACGAACCCTCACAAAATGGACACATGGCTTACAAGGATGTCAGAAAAGAAACTGACTACCAGTAAGGGAAGCACAACCTAATTCAAAAATGGCAGAGCTGACACTTCTGCTCCTAGTAGGGATTCTTAGCCACATAAAGAGGAGGAAAAAAGTTCAAAGTCACCCAAAAGACTAAAAATTATCAAGAACACCATCCTCGAGGTAAGAGATCTTCCCCTAAACTGTATATTATGCTTTGAAAAACTGATAATATAAAGCCAGCATGATCAGATGTTTATTGTCATTTACCACGTTTTAAATTTCTATTTATGGGGACTTCCCTGGTGTCACAGTGGTTAGGAGTCCGCCTGCCAATGCAGGGGACACGGATTCCATCCCTGGTCCAGGAAGATCCCACATGCCGCAGAGCAACTAAGCCCGTGCGCCAAAACTACTGAGCCTGTTCTCTAGAGCCCATGTGCCACAACTCCTGAGCCTGCATGCCACAACTACTGAAGCCTGCGCGCCTAGAGCCCGTGCTCCGCAACGAGAAGCCACCGCAATGAGAAGCCCGCGCACTGCAATGAAGAGTAGCCCCTGCTCTCCGAAACGAGAGCCCGCGTGCAGCAACGAAGACCCAACACACCCATAAATAAAAATAAAAAATTTTTAAATTTCTATTTATGTATACTTGACAATGTACGTATTTTAACACACGTGTACTCTTGACCTATACTGGAGGTAAGAGATGGAAGTGTGTGATTAAAATTAGTTAGAATCCACTGACATAATTATTCATTTACACCCAACCGAGGGCAGGTGTCTTTCGTCTAGGTAGGCAGCACTGCACCCAGTACCTACGCCATGAGGGTCTGCCGGAGGCCCCGCCTCACAGGGCGCGCGGCAGGGACCCGCTCTCGGGGCAAGTATTTAACCTCTCTGTGCCTCGGTCTTCTCATTTAGAGAAGTGGGTAGCGCCAGCCCCTGCCTCACACCACCGTGGAGGATGACGGGCGGCGCCCCGAGCTACGCCAGCGGCCGCCGCGACCAGCAGGACAGGAGGAACGCGGGCGGACGACTTACAGCTCCAGGCGACAGTCCGGGCCCTCCACGACTGGCTCCTCCCGGCACAGCGCCTCGAAGACGCGGTCCCAGCCGAAGGGCTCCCCGCCGCGGCCGCTCAGAGCCCGCAGCACTCCCAAGCCGCGCCGCGCCCCGTCGGGCCCCGCCTGCAGCGTCTGCAGCAGGAGGCGGGCGGGGGCCTCTAGGTGCGCCCAGGGCGCCGGCTCCGCGCCCTCAGCCTGAGCGGGTGCAGCCTCCGGGGCCTCCATGCCCGGGGCCAGGGAGCCGCGCTGCCCCGCGCTCTGGTTTCGGGCCTCAGCTCCGGGGCTTGGGGAAAGGGAGGCGGACGACAGCGCCGGCCCTGATGCTGCGGCCGGCCCCTTCCGGCGCGCGCCACATTCCCTCCTCAGCGTTCGGGGAGGCTCTCGGCCAGCGCGCCAGCGCGCGAGACTAGATCTGTCAGAAAGGAAAGGAACGGGGAAGTGCGGCGGGGGCTTGGCGCAAGGGCAGGCCGGAAGGGGCAAGTAGGATAGGAGTAGGGAGGCGGGGCGAAGGTCGAGTGCAGATCTGCTGATGAGGCGGGACCAGAGTGGGGGCGGTGCCACTAGGAAATCGGTTAGTGGGCGGGGTCATGCAAGTGCTAGAGTGGGGCGGGGCTTGATGGAGGATGGATCCTCTGCGGCTGACCCTAACCTTGCTTCCTCCACCGATCGCTGAAGTAAGTGAGGGGGCGGGCGTACAGAATGGATATCAGGGATCCTGCTGGTTGTACTTCAGGATCCAAGCATCATTTCATTTTAGCTGACGCCCATGTTGCCTATAGATCATGGGCTTTGCCATAGGATTTGATCATAATTTACCATAACGCCACCTCTTCCACAGGCCATCAACCGCCATCATTCGGGTTTCAGTCCTCTCCAGAAATGTTCGATCTACTAATACACCCGAGGATGGAGTCGCAGTAAAACCTAATGCCATCTATATGGCCAAAGGCATTCCTGTAAACTTCCTCCCTAAGATCAAGAAGTGGCCTTGCTCTGGTTGTTTATGAGGGACCAAGAGTGCCTCCAATTCCCAGCGTTTTGATTTAAGGAAATCTGCTGGAGGAGGCAGGCTTCCAGCGAAGGGAGGGACCATAGCAGAGGATAGGAATAAAGGCAGAGGGGAGAAGAGCCCCACAGCACCCCATAAACCCTCCTTTGGGTGTCAGCTTGTATTTCCATCCTCCCAGCTTCTGCTGCCATGCACACATCCACTCAATCAATAAATCTTTACTGAGCACCTAGCGCTCAGGATGCAGGGAACAAAATAAATACCTTTGCCCTCATTGTTGCTGACCCTCAATTGAGGAGAGACAGACAACTAAGTAAGTAAACAGTAGAATGTTTGTTTGTGATAAGTGCTTTCAAGGATATAGCAGGGAAGGGAGATAGAGTGAGGTAGTTTTAAATAGGTGGTCAGGCAAGAGTGCACTTGCTGGGGAGTAACAGGAGAGGTAACCAGACCAGATCTTGTGAGGCCTTGACATCATAGAGAGGAATTTGTCTTTCACCCTGAATAGTATGGGAAGCCATAGGCATATTTTGAACTGGATCTGATTTCCATTAGAGCCAAATTTTTTATTTTTTCCAAAATGATTTCAAGGGAGGGACTTCCCTGGTGGTCCAGTGGTTAAGAATCCATCTTGCAATGCAGGGGATGCCGGTTCGATCCCTGGTTGGGGAACTAAGATCCCACATGCCACAGGACACCTAAGCCCGCGTGCCACAACTACTGAGCCCGCACACCACAACTAGAGAACCCGTGTACTGCAGCTACAGAGCTCATGAGCTCTGGAGCCCATGCACCACAACTAGAGAGAAGCCCACACACTGCAAGGAAGAGGCTGTGCATCGCAACAAAAGATCCCGCGTGCTGCAACTAAGACCTGATGCAGCCAAAAAATAAAATAAAATTTTTTAAAAATGATTTTAAGGGTCGTTACATTTACTGCGCACTTTATTTCTATTATTATTACATTGTAATATATCATGAAACAATGATACAACTCACCATAATGCAGAATCAGTGGGAGCCCTGAGCTCGTTTTCCTGCAACTAGATGGTCCCATCTGGGGGTGACGGGAAACAGTGACTCCGAAGTGTGTTGCTTATGTCCAGTCTACTCCGTAAGGTGCAGCTTCATCGTCACTTGCCACTCACTGATGGAGTTTTGATATGAGTCTGCAAGCAGTTGATTTATTATGGTCTCTGTGCAGTCAAACCCCTCTGCTATTGATAATCTATATTTTCAGCTGCTCCCCAGCGCTAGCATCACCACCTCAGCTCCACCTCAGAACACTAGGCATTAGATTCTCATAAGGAGCGCGCAACCTCGATCCCTCGCATGCGCAGTTCACAGTAGGGTTCGATCCCCTCTGAGAATGTAAGGCCACCGCTGATCTGGCAGGAGGCGGAGCTCAGGCGGTAATGTGAGCCATGGGGAGCGGCTGTAAACACAGATGAAGCTTCGCTCACCGCTCACCGCTCACCTCCTGCTCTGCGGCCTGGTTCCTAACAGGCCACGGACTGGTATCGGTCCGTGGCCCGGGGGTTGGGGACCTCTGTCTTAGATAGTGCCTGCTTTGCAAAGGGCAAAAGAGTAGGAAATAAGTTTCTTCCAGGAACCTCTATCTCAGTTTATCAGTTCTAACTTCATAGGAGATGGTTTTGGTCTTCAAAAGACCAAATGATGTTGGGGGCAAAGGGGTGGAGGCCCTGATAAGTAGTGGGCGAGGCCAAGAATGCTAAACAGCCTTCAATGCCCTGCCCATCCTCAACTCCAGCCTTATCGTGGTGGCTCTGGTTCATGCCCACCAAGGTCTGCATTCTAGCCAATGGGAAGAAGAATAGGGAGAAAACTTCCAAGTGTGGTTCCTGAACCACACTTGGAATCCACAAGGATTCCAAGGGGGAATCCTTGAGACCCTTTATAATACCTACAAGGATTCCATTATGGAATATATATATATTCCATTATAATACCTACATTATTTGCCCTTTCTGTTCTCATTCTCTTATGAGCATAAAGTGAAGTTTTCCAAAGGCTAAGTGACAGGTGATATTGCAACAGATTAAATGCAGAAGAAACCCTTGGTGGGGGTAGGGGTGAGGGTGCACCTGGGCTATAAGCAGACACTCTTCAGACACCAGCAGTGATGGCTTAAGTGCACTTTATTGGTTTTCTTTCAGAATCCTTCTACAAAGAGTAAAGTTAAAAACCAAGTCCCTGGCAAGAGGGTGAGAACCCTTCCTCTTTCCCGAGAGCCATCCCCCCTCCCCATGTTCCCCAGCTGTGTCACTGCTGCAGTTCGTGGGTGTGGGGCACTTGCTACTTTCATCCCCCACCAAGCTCCAAAGGGAAAAGACCTACCACCTGGCAACCCCTGCCCCTCAGCCCCATCCCCCCACACGTTGATCCTGGTTACAGGAGGCAGTGGTAAGAACTGTTGGGGTCCAGGAGGAGTTCTGAACCCCAGAAGGCCATGGTCAGGGCACAGTCCATGAAGAACACTTCCTCCTCTGGCTCGGTGCCCCCTAGGAACGCTGTTTTGCCCACCACCTGAGAGTAGAAAAAGAAATCAGTGAAAACCCCTCAGCTTCGCCCCCAGTTGTACGTGGTACAGGGGAATCAAGGCTGACACATAAGGTTAGGCAGGTTGTACGTAGCACAAAGGTACCACATCTAAGCAGGCACCATTAATGTCATAGACATCATACATAGGTTTTACATTTATCACAGACATTTATTATAAACCATGGCCAGCAGCCTCCCCGACCCCTTATCCCTGCTGTTACCACCTCACTCACAGAGGCCAGCTGCATACTCCCGGGCCAGGGAGAATCAGAAGTCAGGGCCTTATCTGGGAGCTGGTGCAGGTAAATGCAGTCCGACTTGAAGGGGCAGCGGCCATTCCCCCGCATGAAGAACCGGCATCGAATCTGGCTATGAGAGGGCAGAAGGATAGAAGACCATCACCTTCAAGCCCAGTTGCGCCAGGAACAAGGGGCACTCAAGGCCGACATGTAATGTTGGGTAGGTTATACACAGCACAAAAGCACCACCACATCTATCCTGGCACCTCTAGGGTCACATAGACAAGTGTAGATGTTATATTTATTACAATTATTTCCCAGCAGATGGCAGTAAAGTGTCTTAAGTGGTACCTTTCTCTTAATTCCCACAAAGTCTGTTTGGGGCAGCAGTGGCCCTGGGAATCTCCTTTCCTTCTCTGAACTAAGTTTCAGTAATACCACCAAAGGAGGAGGGAGAGCAGTTAACCCTACAATGTGTCTCTGTAACCAGGTTAGAACAATGCCCTCTTCTGAGGGGTGGTCTTATGATTTGGTAACTGCTAGCTAATGAAATTAAGAAGTTTCCCACTTCTGAGATTTCAAATTTCATTCTGTGAAAGGTCAGATACAGGAAGGGTTTGTGGGCAACTTGTGATCTGCTTAAGTAGGAACAGCTTTTTCTTGCACAGAAAGATGGACGAGAGGGAGAAAAAGATAAAGCGCATATTTATAGCCTTTTTCCTTTTTCCTGCATCATCACCTCTCTGCTTGACTCCAACACAGTTGAGTCTTTCCCACTTCCTGCAGTCCCAGTGTGAATGGAGGATCCCGCTGACCACCAAGCTGGAAGCCTGGGAATCCCTCTAAAATGACTGTCCCTCTTCCTCTTCCTACCATTTGACCAAACCTAGCATCAGGAACCCCTCCATCCAGATAGCATCCAAAACCACCTCACTCAACCTGACCAGATTCTCCATCAGTCTCCCTCACTCAGCTCTCACGTGATAGTACCAGTCCTGTGGCCGTCCATCTGGAAACATTAATCATCTTACAATTTCCTTTCAACCTCATGGTCAATTGGCTACCCAGGTATGGCCCTTCTTCCTCTCAAGTCAATATCCTCCCCATGGTTCCTTCTAGTCCCTGCTAGGAGTCACAATGTCTGGGTTCAAACCCACTTCCTTACTTAAGCCCCATAGACCTTGCCTCACTTTCTCCTTCTACAGCGTGGTAACAGTAAGAGTCTCTACTTCCATGGTGGCTTGTGGGATCTTAGTTCCCCGACCAGGGATAGAACCTGGGGCCCCGTCAGTGAGCGTGCCAAGTCCTAACCACTGGACTGCCGAGGAATTCCTATACTTTCTTGCTTTAAAAAAAAATCAGAAATAAAAGCCAAGCAGGGCTTCCCATCATGCTGAGAGAACCAGAGTTTCCCTGTGTGGATCCTGAGCCAGGCTAGAAGAGAAACTTGGCCTTGACTGTCTCAGTCACTCACTATTATTCACTGGGCTTTCTGAAATAGTGGAAATAGCTCACACCCTCACCTGCTGTCTTGGTCACTCTGCACTTCCAGGATTTGGGGGATGCCATGCTGGGAACCACGGCTGAGAGGGACTGCTTCCCCTCTTTCCTAACCTGAGTCATGCTCCCCCTGCCAGACTCACCTGGTCCGAGCCTTGAAGTTCCTGATGAGTTGTTCCTTCTTAGGTCCCTTGCTCACCCAGAATTTGCAGGGGATGATGTAGCTGGAAGGGACACGGCACTGGGGACAGGCCCTGCGAGGTGGGATGGGGTGGGAGGTGGGAAAGGAGTAGTCACAAGCCCATCGGCCTGTCTCTGAGCCCACCCCTCTGTGGGACCTTTCCCTCCCTCCCTGCTGGCCCCTGCATGACACTGACTTGATGACACCCAGCGGGAAGTCCCCTCGGCTCTTCCGCCAGGTACGCAGGCAGCCCAGGCAGTGGGGGTGGCTGCAGTTGGGCAGGATGCCAAAAATCCGCTTGGCCTCTGGCTTGTCCCACACCTTGTCCATGCAGATGCCACACACGATGTCCCGACTGTCCTGCACCCTCTGTAGCCACAGGCAGGGTCAGAGCCCATCCCCCCTTCAGCCCCCCCCCTGCCCCCCCCCCACACACTGTCACCCCAAATACGGCCCCAGGGAACACAGAGCCCTCCTCCAGCAGGTATGGGCATCCCAGAGGTCCAGCATGGCATCCTCTTCCCCTCCCCTTCCACTACCTGCTGCACCTCCAGGTCCAGGCTTTGAAGTGGGGCCAGGAGCTCCTGGACAGGGTCTGACATAGGCTGAGGCTTTGGGAAGTAGCTGTGATCACCATCAGCAGCTGTTGGGGAAAACTGGATCCATTCATTCATTTACTCATTCATGTGGTATCTCCTAAGCGTCTGCTGCATGCAAGGCCCTGAGGGTGTGTAAAGTTCTGTCCACCAGTAGTTCAGAGTCTAGTCAGAAATATGTCTCTAACACAACTGTTTAGACCTGTGCTACTCAATACGATAGCCACCTGCCACATGTGGCTATCAAGCACCTGGAATGGAGCTAGTCTGAATTCAGATGTGTCATAAGTGTAAAATACACATGAGATTTTGAAGCTGAATACCAAAAAGTCTCTAAAATGTTTCATTATTAACTTTTTATATTAATTACATATTGAAATGATATTGATATGTAATTTTTGATATATTGGGTTAAATATTAAAATTAATTTCACCTGTTTCTTTTTCCTTTTTTTAAAATGAGGCTGCTAGAAAAATTTTAATTACATGCGTGAATTGTAAAATGGTGCGACCACTTTGGAAAAGAGTTTGGTGGTTCCTCAAAATATTAAACGTAGGGTTAACATATGATCCAGTAACTCCACTCCTAGGTATATACCCAAGAGAGATGAAAATATACGTCCGCACAAAAATTTGTACATAAGTGCTCATAGCAACATTATTCATAATAGTCAAAAAGCAAAAACAACCCAAGTATCCATCAACTGGTGAAAGAATAAAACAAAATGTGGTATATATCCATACACTGGGATATTATTTGGCCATAAAAGGAAATGAAGTACTTCTATATGCTGCAACATGAATAAATCTAGAAAATATTATACTAAATAAAAGAAGCCAGACACAAAAAGGCCATATATTGTATGATTCCATTTATATGAAATGTCCAGAAGAGGCAAATCCATAGAGCCAGAAAATAGATTAGTGTTTACCAATGGCTGGGAGGGGTTGTGGATGGAGAGTGATTGCTAATGGGCTTCTTTTTGGGGTAATGAAAACCTTCTAGAATTAAATAGTGCTACAAATAAGAACCTACTGTATAGCACAGGGAACTCTACTCAGTACTCTGTAACAACCTACATGGGAAAAGAATCTAAAAGAGCATGGATATATGTATATGTATAACTGATTCACTTTGCTGTACAACAGAAACTAACACAACATTGCAAATCAACTCTACTCCAATAAAAATTAATTAAAAAAAACAGTGCTAATGTTTGTACAACTCTGAATATACTGTATTACATTGAATCGTACACTTTAAGTTGGTGAATTTTTTGGTTGTGAATTATATCTCAGTAAAGCTGACACAAAAAATTCCATATGTTATATGGAATCTAAAAAAAAAAAAAAAGATTCTGAAGAACCTAGGGGCAGGACAGGAATGAAGACGCAGACATAGAGAATGGACTTGAGGACACGGGGAGGGGGAAGGGTAAGCTGGGACAAAGTGAGAGAGTGGCATGGACATATATACACTACCAAATGTAAAACAGATAGCTAGTGGGAAGCAGCCACATAGCACAGGGAGATCAGCTCTGTGCTTTGTGTCCACCTAGAGCGGTGGGATAGGGAGGGTGGGAGGGAGACGCAAGAGGGAGGAGGTATGGGGATATATGTCTATGTACAGCTGATTTACTTTGTTATACAGCAGAAACTAACACACCATTGTAAAGCGATTATACTCCAATAAAGATGTTAAGGAAAAAAATTCCATATGTAACATATTTCTGTTGGACAGCACTGAATTACAGCAATAATTTAAAAAATAACTACTAATATTTAGTGTTTACTCTGTGCCAGGTACTGTGCTATGCACATCACATGTACGAACTCATCAAGACCCTGTGAGTAGGTGCTATTATCAGTGCCCTTTAGCAGATGAGGCAGTTGAGACTCAGAGAGGTTAAGTGACTTGTTCAAGGTCACACAGTTCCTAAGTGGTGGAGCCAGCATTTGAAACTAGGTGGTTTGACTCCACAGGCACCATGGTATTCTGCTTCTAGAACACAGAGAGCAACAGAGCCAGAGGAAATTTTCCCTCTGGCTGGGAATGTTGAGGAGGGAGGGGGCAGAAGGAAATATAAACCTTGCTCAGAGACAGAGCAGGGACCCTGGTCTCAGATCTCACTTGTGCCCACCTGCAGTACCCCTGATGACTCACATGCTAGGGACAGGGACTTCCAGGAGCTGCCACCAATGTCCTCAGCCTTGCTGAACAACTCCTCCAGGCCAGGCTCCATGCCCTGGTAGGCCCCGGCCCAACCCCATCCGGCAGTCACAGAGGGCAGGTAGGAGGGCTCGGAGCCCCTGCGGGTCAGTCCCTGCAGGGGCCCTGACAGGGTGATGTGTGGCTCCGAATGGCGGCGGCCCCACTCAAGGTGGTGGGGAGGCTGCAGATGGCAGGGAGGCTGCAGGTGCCGGTAGCTGTCGTGAGGAAGAGAAGGGTAAGGAGAAAGGGATAGCTCCTCCACGGCTCAGAGCTAGCTCAGCCTAGTACTTGGAGCTGAGGGCAGAGGGGCTCTGGGAAGATGCATGGTCCATGAAGAATGATTCCTCCCTCCCGAGTCTCCCAGCCCGCTCCCCACTTGAGGAGAAGAGGCACTTACCTGCATCCATCTCCGTGGAAGCAGAAGCCTCGCTGGAAATATCTGCAGACCTGGGATGCCTTCTGGTCCTGAGCGAAGCAGCGGTTGGACCCCCAGTGACAGGCCCCTCGGTCAAAGTTCCTAAGAGATCATCTGAATCATGCCCAGCCCCATTTTAGTTCCTGCCTTTGTCATCCTTCTAGAAAGAGGCTGTGTGACATGAAGACTCAGGCTCCAGGCTTGGTCCTGTGTTCAAATCCTGACTCCGCTTGATAAGCCTGGGTGGTAATTCAATTTCCCTAAAGCTTGGTTTCCTCCCCCTTAAACATGAGGGTAACAATGCCTCCTGTTACCTCAGGGCTGTCGTGAAGGTTTTTTTTAGATTTCGCACAATGCACATAGCAGGTGCTCAGTAAATTATAGTGATTCCTATTACTTTCTCCAAGCACAGAGTCTGGTGGGCTCTGGATTCAGAATTCTGGGTTCAGATTCCAGAACCAGGGCCTGCTCTATGGGCACAGACCTGTGTAGTCACGCAGGGGCCCCACGCTTGCTTCAATGTTCTGCCATTGCTGTCTTGAAATTATTAAAATTTTGAACAAGGGACGCTGATTTTCTTTTTGTGCTGGGTCCCACAAATTATATAGCCAGTTCTGCATGGTACCACTACTTCTTGGTTGTATGAGCTTGGACAAACTTTCCATGCCTCAGTTTCTTCATTTGTAAGTTATCAGTACTTAATTTAGGGGATGATGTAAAACGTAAATGAGATATTGTATGTAAAGTATAGTTATCCCTTGGTATCCGTGCGAGGTTGGTTCCAGAACCTCCATGGACACCAAAATCCGTGGATGCTTGAGTCCCTTATATAAAATGGCATAGGGACTTCCCTGGTGGTCCAGTGTTTTTAAGACACCGTGCTTCCACTGCAGGGGGCACAGATTCAATCTCTGGTCAGAGAACTAAGATCCCGAATGCCACGTGGCCCAGCCAAGAAATAGAAAAAATAAAAATAAATAAATAAAAAATTTAAAAAAGGGGCTTCCCTGGTGGCACAGTGGTTGAGAGTCCGCCTCAACCTCAACCGGGTTCGTGCCCCAGTCTGGGAAGATCCCACATGCCATGGAGCGGCTAGTCCCATGAGCCATGGCCGCTGAGCCTGTGCGTCCGGAGCCTGTGCTTCGCAACGAGAGAGGCCACAACAGTGAGAGGCCCGCGTACCGCAAATTAAATAAAAATAAAATGGCATAGTATTTGCATATAACCTATGCATATGCTCCTGTATACTTTAAATTATCTCTAGATCACTTATACCACCTAATACAATGTAAATACTATGTAAATATTTGCTGGTACACAGCAAATTCAAGTTTTGCTTTTTGGAAATTTCTGGGATTTTTTTCCCAAATATTTCGATCTGCAGTTGGTTTAATCCACGGATATGGAACTTACAGATACACATGGCCAGCTATACCTGGCACATAGCAAGCCCTCAATAAATATTAGCTGTTCTTATCCCTCTGCTGTCATCATTATAATCATCATCGTCACCACTACTACAAGGACATTTGAGGGTCAGCCTGTGAGGTGAGAAGGGTGGGAGGAGGTCAAGTTGGGCCAACATTTATTGAGAATCTACTATGTGTCCAGGTCTGATCCAGGGCTCTGGGGACCTCTGCTCTTGTGTGCTTCCCTGCCAGGAGTGGGAATAAGCCCACATGTGAAGTGGCCAGGGCAGCAGGGACGGGGACAGAGGCCAGACTCTTGTCCCAAGAGAACACAGACTGCCAGCTGATGTTGGAGGTCTGCCATAGAGTGGCCCCCACCATTCTCCAGAGAATTTCCAAGAGAGGCCCTGGCAGAGAAGCAGGTGGAGGAAGGGCAGGATGGGTGACAGACACCCAGTCTTGTTGGTGAAGGTACCAGATCGTCAGGCACGTGGTCCTTATTACAATGACTATTATTATATTATTACATAACATAATACTTATAATAACTGTAGTTGTTATTATGTTATTTTTATGGAAGCTGTTGTGAGGGCCAGGAAGGTAATATAAGATCATTAAACGGTAACTTTTGATTTTAATTCAGACCACTACGTCATTTTTGGTTTAATTCAGAAGAAATTCAAAGAATTGAGTGCCCCTGATATAACAAATAACCTTTCATTTCCATTTGCTTATTTATGTGAACAAGATTTCTCAGTGCTTCCATTCATAAATATTAATTCCTTGGTGGCGCAGTGGCTGAGAGTCCGCCTGCTGATGCAGGGGACACGGGTTCTTGCCCCAGTCCGGGAAGATCCCACATGCCGCGGAGCGGCTGGGCCTGTGAGCCATGGCCGCTGGGCCTGTGCGTCCAGAGCCTGTGCTCCGCGATGGGAGAGGCCACAACAGTGACAGGCCCGTGTACCGCAAAAAAAAAAAAAAAAAAAAAAAAAGAAATAGAAATTGATGTTGATAACACAACATTGTAAATCAGTTATACCCCAATAAAAATTTTTAAAAATAAAATTGAATAACAGACAACCCTCGCCCCCCAAAAAGAGGAACTGATGTTGAATCCTGTCTTATTCTAGCAATAAGTAATGTTTATCCACGGATACATGAGCTTTTTTTGGTGGGGGGGGAGCAACAATCTCATCTAAATTTTGTAGTGAAAATTTTGTTATTTAGTAATTAACTGTTAAAGTGTGTAGGGAGTTCCCTGGCAATCTAGTGTTTGGGACTCAGCACTTTCACTGCCAGGGCCTGGGTTCGATCCCTGGTGAAGGAAATAAGATCCTGCAAGCCTATGGCATGGCCAAAAAAAAAAAAAAACTGTGTAATTTATTTCTCTTGATCAGTTGAGTACTACTAATAACTAAATCTAGAAAAAAGTCATATTTCTGTTTCACAAATATTTTTGCTGCAGGAACAGATAATATCGTGATCAGTGAAAGACTTCTGAGAAGAAAAATATTTGTATTGGTAAAATTCTGTGGGAGAAGTAGAATAGGTATTCAAGGAGAAAAGGAGTTATGTAAAACTGTAAAGAGCCTGCTTTTATATACTTTTAAATGGATGACAGTATATGTTAAATCTCTCTGGTATTTAGATGCCACTGGATGCATGAAAAGAATAATGTACTTAATCAAATCCACCCTGCTCACCTGCCATTGCTGCTCAGCTGCCCACACAGCAAGTTCATTGGCAGGTCCCAAAGCAAACAGCCCGAAATACCTTCGACTGAAATTCTGCACAGAGCTACAGCCAGCCCCAGCCCAGTACCCCATGGTGACTTTCAATCATTCTCACTGCCTGGCTTGGAAAAATTGAGGGACTCCTGCAGGAAGATTGAGGGCAAATTCTTGTGAGCTTTGTGTTCAAAGCTGAGAGCTTTGAACACATCCCTCAAAATCTTGCCTGAAGTGCCAGTCTTGGAGAAGATTCAGAAATGGTAAAAAGCATTTGATTTAGTGATGTAACTACTCTAAAAACATCTTTTAAAAATCTCTTTTGGAATTAAAAAAGAATAATTGTATTATTTTAAAGTGGGACTATGTAGAATACATTAGAAATTTAACCTTTGCAACAATTTACGTTATGATGAATACCATTAGATAACTGGGAGTGTGGAGGGGACACATGTTTTTTCAAATTTCTTTTAGGTTTATAGAAGATGCCTGGCCTGGTATGTTTCTGCTCCCAATTATAACATGAGGCGTAGATAGGAAGAGGCTGCAGTGGGGGAGGGACCAGATCAGTGGTGACAGCCAAAGTTAGGGAGGATAGAAGGTGGATGGAGGTTGGGGTGAGGTGGAAATGACAGTCACTGGAGAAAGAGTGGGTGACCTGAGAGGAGGAGCCTCTCACCCCCTAGAGGAGGAGCCAGTGGCCCTCAAAGGAAGGGCTTGAAAGCCTCCTGTCTCCAGTCCCCAAAGCTTCGCTTTCCCTAAAGACCACCAATGAAGCTGACCTCCAGGACTGCCTAAGAGGCCACCATACTAGCTCCTTCACAAGCTGAGAGATCCAGCAACAGAGCTCTCCCAGCATGTCTAGAGGTGCTCTTAGACCATCAGACGAGCCATAGCAACAGGAGCTAGGGGATTTGTGATCAAATTAATTTGAGAAACTCCTCCTTCTATATTTTTTTAGTCATGTTGTATATTGCTTACCATACATGAACATATTAAATGCTCTGATAAGTCCTGCCCTCCACCCACACAGCCTTAACATACCAATAAAACACATTTTGTTTGGGGTACTGGCAAATTAGTTCATTTAATCCTCAAAACAAGCCTTAAAAGTCAGGAGTCATCTTTTGTTTTCAAAATCTGAGGCTCAGAGAGGTCAAGTAACTGGCCTGGGACTCGGAACACGAGTTAGGACTATAACCCAGGTGTCCTCACTCAGCACAATACTTCTCTAGTTAACCAAGATTGACTTGTCAGGGGTGAGGGCTGCTGGATTTGGGGAATTTCTTAAGCCAAATTCTGAGGCCAAGGGTTGGGGACAGAACAGCCAGAAGTCACCGGTAATCCAGGCCTGGGGAGGCAGCAAAAGCAGCTGGGTGGCTGGGAGGCCAGAGCAGTGGACCCCTGAGCAGTGATCAGGACTGGCCTGTTGGGTGAACACAGGGTGTGCAGAGGAGAAGAGCAGGGATGCGGAAGGTGGAACCTGCCAAGTGAGCCCCCTGACCAAGATTCTTAAAACTTGAGGGCCAAACTTAGTCTAGCATGCCACCTTCCTTCTTGAGCTTTGGGCAGGACCAGGAACAACTGAAAATCTCCTTTAGTAAATGTCCATCTTCTTTTTTTGCCTTCCTCTTGCTGCCAGATTGCCTTTCTTCCCAGCTTGGGAAAACCATTTCACACTGAGACCCTAAGGTCTACAATGATCCCTCCTTTACCCAAGATTCAGTTCTCTCTGGGGAACTCATCTCTTCCATCTGTTGGCAAAATGAATCTGTGCTAAGGTATGACTGCCTGATGGAAGGCCTAGTGAGCTAGCATACCCAAAAGAATGACTCTCTAATGGTGTAATGTTCAACCTGAAGTGTTTCCATTCACACACTTATGAACACCTGGCACCAGGCTACATACTGGGGCTACAAAGATAACCAGAGGACCAGATCCCACTGCAGGGAGCTGTATAGTATTTCTGGGCAGAGAAACATTTGTTGAGTGGAAGAGAAAAAAGGCAAATGGGGAATCTCTGCCCTAAATGGTCAGACCCTGAGCTAGCCCTGACTTATCCTCTGTCTGGCCTCAGTTTCCTCCTCTGAACCTTGAGGGGTGAGAGATAGTCTCCAGACACTTCCAGCGTTGGGTTGGGGGCTAGGAAGCCCCTTTTCCCACCTGATGCACCCCAAATTCTTAAAGACTGAGCTTTCAGTGGACAGACAGAACCCCAAAGAATTTTCTCCCACTTCCCCTGTGTTCTCCCAAAACCCAGGCCCCTACCTGTGTGGTCGCTGGGAGCGGGTCCTGCTCGCTCCACCTCGGCTGCTGCCATCCGGCTCCGCAGGGTCCATCCCAGCTGTGGCCCCTAATGAGAATCAGGCAGGGCTGCTCTGGTGCTCCTTTATCCCTCTCTCTCCGGGCAGGGCCAAAGGGAGGAGGGGCTGCGCAGGCAGGCCCACCTCTCCCCATGGCCCTCCGCCTGCAGGAGGAGGGATGGACGGTGAAGCAGGATGGCTGGAAGGCTAGGAGGCTGGGGGCTCCAAATGCCCTGTCCAGGCTACAGAATGTGGGTGGGGTGGGGCATGAAGGCCTTAAGGGATCCCTAGATGATTACTGGAGGAAACTGGGGGGATGGTTTAAGGACTTTAAGGGCCACCATAAGAGGTGGCCAGGAGGGGGCTTGTCTGAGGCTCTAATGAGGAAACTCCAGATTAGATGAGAGCATATAAGGCAGTCAGAGCCTCTCCTGGGCAGCATAAATGGCTGTTGGATTTGTAGCTTGCATCGTGGAGAACAATTGGACTGGGCCCATTGACGATGGGGAGTGAGGAGAAGGGGGGACTGTGAGCTCTAAGAGCCCTTCCTAACACCCCCTCAATTCGTATCTTAATCCTCCAAAGCCCATGTACTCTCCACTAGACTGCAGTGCCCCATGTGGGAGGTAAGTTGGGAAAGTTAAAAAGACGAAATAAGAGGAATTCACTTAAAAGTTAAAGGAGAGATTTTTAAATTGAATTTAATCAACTTCCTATATTTATCAGTAAATTGAGACACTAGTTTGGGAAACGAATTGTCTTGGACATCTTTGTTATTTCCTTAACTTTTGCTGGATCAAAATTATTTTTTATTTATTTTTAAAATTTATTTTATTTTTGGCTGTGCTGGGTCTTTGTTGCTGCACGCGGGCTGTCTCTAGTTGCAGTGAGCAGGGGCTACTCTTTGTTGCGGTGCATGGGCTTCTCATTGCGGTGGCTTCTCTTGTTGCAGAGCTTGGGCTCTAGGTGTGCGGGCTTCAGTAGTTGTGGCACAGGGGCTCAGCACTTGTGGCTCGCAGGCTCTGGAGCGCAGGCTCAGTAGTTGTGGCACATGGGGCTTAGTTGCTCTGCAGCACGTGGCATCTTCCCAGACCAGGGCTCGAACCTGTGTCCCCTGCATTGGCAGGTGGATTCTTAACCACTGCGCCACCAGGGAAGCCCTGGATCAAAATTATTTTAAAAAAATTTTTTATAGGTGCTGCCAATCAGCCCTCTGTGGTGGCTGTGCCAGATTATACTCCCACCAACAGTATGAGAGTGCCTGTGTCTGCACACCCTTGCCAACACAATATAATCAAACTTGTTAGTATTTGTTAATTTGTTATGTAAAACAACAGTATCTCATTGTAGTTTTATTTAATTTTTTTGGCTGTGGCATGTGAGATCTTAATTCCCTGACCAGGGATCAAACCCGCACCCCCTGCAGTGGAAGCACGGAGTCTTAATCACTGGACTGTCAGGAAGTCCCTTGTAGGTTTGTTTTTGTTTGGCTGTGTTGGGTCTTCATTGCTGCGCGTGGGCTTTCTCTAATTGCGGCGAGCGGGGGCCACTCTTCATTGCGGTGCATGGGCTTCTTATTGCAGTGGCTTCTCTTGTTGCAGAGCACGGGCTTTAGCTGCGTGGGCTTCAGTAGTTGCAGCACTGGGGCTCAGTAGTTGTGGCAGTTGTAGCTCGTGGGCTCTAGAGCACAGGCTCAGTAGTAGTGGCGCAGGGGTTTCGTTGCTCCGCAGCATGTGGGATCTTCCCGGACCAGAGCTCGAACCTGTGTCCCCTGCATTGGCAGGCAGATTATTAACCACTGAGCCACCAGGGAATTCCCCCCTCATTGTAGTTTTAATTTACATTTCTCTTACTATGAGATTAAGCATCTCTCCATGTTTTAGAGGCATTTCTTTTCCTGTTCATATCCTTTGCCCATTTGGGTTGTTGACATTTTACTCATTGATTGGTAGGTGCTCTTTACATATTAAGGAAATTAGCCTTTGTCTTATTATGTCACACATTTTTTTAACATGGTTGATTGAAACTTTTTTGTGTTCCCCCCACTGGAAGAAATTTTTTTAGTGTGATGTAGTAAGATCTTTTATCTATTTTATAGACTCTTAAGTTTTTTGTATACTGCATGAAACTTAGAAACTTCTGTGTGTACAAGAGATTTTTGAAAGGTCTATCCACTTCAAGATTATATATAATTTTCCCCGTGTGTTTCTTCTAGGTTGTTTTTTCCCTCCCCAACTCTTCTAGTTTTTTTTTCTTAAACATTGTATAAATATATCAAATTTATCCATTTTCCTGTTGATGGACATTTTTATTGTTTCTAAGTTTTTGCTCTTGTTGTAAAGAACATGTGTATGAGTCTTAGTGCAGTTTGGTGGCTTTCACTCTAGGGTACTATGTCAGGCTGCCTTCTCCAGGAAATAGATTTAGAGGTTTACTTGCAGGACACTCACTGGGGAGTGCTCCTGAGAACAACACCTGTAAGAAATTGTAGGAAGCAGGATTGGGTAGAGAGAGAAATTAAACTGCAATGTACCTAGGACAGAAGCCCCAATTCTGGAGCTGGACAATTCTTCACGTTGTTTCAAATTGGGGCAAAGAGGCTTGGCTTGTCCCCACATGTTGGCTATAGGCTGCCCCTGAGGAGGGTGTGTGCTTATCCTGGGCAAGGCGGCCCCCTTCACTGCAGGCAATTTCCTGAGAGGAACTCAGCTGTGAGCCCAGCAGCCACGGACCTCAGTGCCTCGGTTCTGAGGGGTGGAACCTGGGTGATGCCTCACAGCTTCCACAGGTGCATTTTAACTTTACAAGATTTTGCCAAATTTTCAAGTTGATTTTATCAACTTCTACTCTCTTCTGCAGTATATGAGAATTTGTATTGTTATTCTTCCTTTCCACATTTTCTATCTTGGTTTTCCTATGTTATTTTGGGGATAATTTCTACAGATCTTTTCTGAGGGGCAAAAATGATCTCTTTGGCTGTGTCTGTTTTTTAACTCATTTTTTTTTCTGGAAGTTCCAGGTATTTCTTTTAAAATGTTTGTCTTTTTTTTTTCCTTAAAAAGTAAACTGTTTCTTTAGTATGATTTTCATATCTTTATATTTTTAAATAATATAAACTTATTTGTCTCTTATATGATAATCAATAGCTATACTTTTTGATGTCCTGGGGCTCTAATTTCACTCATTATTCTATTTATTTTCATGCAGGCTGTCTCTTCATGTTTGTAATTTTGTGGGAGTTCTGTACTGCCTGTGTCTGTCCTCCAGAAGGGTTTTGCATCTGCTTCTTCCAGGCTCCTCAGGCATATTACCAGCCTGGGACCCCATTTCTTCCTTTAATAATAAACTTTTTTAAGTTTCAGAAGTTTTACAGAATTATCACAAAGACAGTATCTTCTAATTCTCTTAAGGTTGCTTTCTTTTTTAGTCTAAATTTTTGATTCATTTGCCTGTGGAGATGGTACCACTGTAAGTAAAGGAGAAAACTGGGGTGTCAGCTAAGGAGAGGAAAGCCCTGATGTCTTGTGGGGTAAAACTGTGCAAGTCCCAGGGACTTCCCTGGTCGTCCAGTGGTTAAGATGCCGTGCTTCCACTCCAGGGGGAATGGGTTTGATCCCCGGTTGGGGAACTAAGATCCCGCATGGCATGGCAAAAAACCCCCCAAAACCTGTGCAAGTCCCACATACCACCCAAGGCCCAAGGGGACTTGCCTCCTCCCAGGCCCTTCTTAGCCCCTCCCAGACACCCTCACCCCCAAACCTGGTTTGTGCCATGGTTCCACACACCCTTCTCAGAGGGTGTGTATCCTTTCTCCCCCTCCCACCCCAAATGCTCCCTCCGGGTGGGATGGCATCTTCTCAGTTCTCCACAAACCTTGCTGACTGAGGAGTGGTGAGCAGTGCAAGAGGTGAGGGGGAACGATGGGCAGCCCCACAAGCCAGAAATGACCCCGCCACCCGGGCCAGCACCCCACAGTCTCATTTGCCTGACCAAGTCTCCCCCTCTGTGCACTGGATGTGGAAGAGGGGGAGGGGTCTCATCAGCCCCCAGGAAAAACACTGTAAGCTGAGTTAGCTTAAATCAACTCTTAAATATTTAATTCCCATTTATTTAAAGTTCCATCAGTCTGTATACACTATTTATATTAAAAACACAGGAAGCTGGGGCTCCTAGCAAAAATATACATTTCAATTTTGGAGATTGTTCAGACACTGAGAAGAGCTGTATCCTCAGTACCAGAACTGGGGAGGGGGATGACGATGGGGTGCATGGCAGGGGAGGGGAGGGGAGAATCTTGCCAGTAGAGAGTGATCCTCAGGCATGGAAAGGCCCTTCCGAAAGGAAGACCAGACAGGACCCAGGAAGCCTGGGCTCGAACCCCACATGTCCCGCCACCTTTCTCAGAGATGCCAGCCAGCCCCTCACCCCTCCAGACCTGTTTCCTCCCTGGAGAAGCAGCCTGGGTAGGCTCTCGGTCCTCTGCTCAGACGGCAGCGCTCCAAGCTGTGCTTCTGCCCCTCCTCTGGGGTGAGTGCTTATCAATAGGGATGAGGGGGAGGGGCGGGGCCACGAGTGGGACTGGGCCTAGCAAGGTCCCTGGTCACCAGAGGCAGTACAGGGAGAGTTCCAGGTGATCAGCTGGGCCAAATACAAGGAAAAGGGGAGGGCAGCAGAGTTGTTGGGACAGAGGGTGTCACAAACGAGAAGGATCAGTTTATCCCCAGTACCTCCCCTGTGAGCAGGTGCTGGGCTGGGTCCACAGGACCCCGTGCCCACCAAGGGATCTGGCCTAGCCTCGGGAACAGGGGCACAGCTCTGCCCGTCCACCTGCAGGCCCCTCTGGGCACTCGCCTGCCTCGGAGGGGAGGGTGAGAGGTGTGGAACCTGCAGGTAAAGTGATTTCAGTGCTTGTGGTGTGTGGGCTGGAGGGAGTGTGTGTGGGGAGTGAGCTTCAGCTGGGCTGGAGCCACTGCCAGTGTCTCCTGGAGGCCAGAGAAAGGAGGGGCGCTTGTGAGGCCAGGCCCTGGCGCTGCCTGGGGGAGCGCGGTGCCGGTGCCGACACCTCTAGGCAGAACTCGGTGGCTGCTGCAGAGAGGCAGACAGAGTGGGGTGCTGATGGGGGACCCGCCCCAGGCCTGGGCTCAGAAGCAAGTCTCCGGCTCGCCATCTCCCCTACCTCCCTCCGCCTCTCTTTAAGCTCGCTCCTCATCAGTGGGGGTGTAGGGAACCCCACCCAGAGGGAACCCCACCTCTATCCAGGCTGGGCGCGTGTCCCCCAGCGGCCAGCGTGGGGGGCCATCAGTGACACTGGCCTGCGAGACGGGTGAGAAGGGAAGGGCGGCAGCTCAGCAGGGCTGAGGTGTGCGCTGCCTGCTGGGAGCCAAGCTGAAGCCCGGGCGGGCCGCCTGCTGGGGGAGGCATCCTCCGCCAGGGACCCGGTGACCAGGGGCCGCTCTGCACTCAGCCCTGGCCCTGCTTACCTTCCCTGGGAAGCCATGCCCAGAGAGCTTAGTGTTTCTTTGGATGGCTCAAGCCCTTTGCTGTGAAGACTGAAGACGGGAGAAGGGGACTGTTGGTGGGGAGGGCAGG